>NC_138308.1:36667500-36720000 GCF_965601325.2 Salmo salar | reverse complement strand
GAAGATGAAGAGTAGAGGAATAGTTTTTTATGTAGGATGTAGGGATGGGGGGACCCGAGAGAATACTGCACTCCTCTTTCCTCGCCTGTCCCTCCATTTCTCTTTTCTTCACCTCCTTTTCTCCTCTCACTCTTGTCCTGTCCCCACTCTCATTTGCTACGTACCCCTTTCTGTTCTCCTCTCTCCTCCTCCCCCTCTTCTCTCCTCCTCCCCCTCTTCTCTCCTCCTCCCCCTCCTCTCTCCTCCTCCTCCCCCTCTTCCCTCCTCTTCCCCCTCTTCTCTCCTCCTCCCCCTCTTTTCTCCTCCTCTCTCGTCCTCATCTCTCCTCCTCCTCCCCCTCCTCTCTCCTCCCCCTCTTTTCTCCTCCTCCCCCTCTTTTCTCCTCTCTCCTCCTCCTTCTCCTCCTCCTCCTCCTCCTCTCATCCACAGGCAGTCACTACTATTAACTATTAGTCACTACTAGACACTACTATTAATATAAAAACAGTTTTCATTGAAATATTTAGTGTTTTGTCTGAAGATGAAAAAGACAGGAAATTCTAATGAGCATCAAATATTTAATTTGACCTTTTGCGCTAACAAGGTTTTTCAGCGTACAGCTTTGACCCCTGCTAGAGTACCGTAGCTGTATTGATCTACCGTACCTCAAACAACATGTCACATTGGCTGATTTAGGAATCAACCCTCTCAAACAGCCTCATACTCTTAGAGCTCCCTCAAAGAGGCATATCATATAGGTATAAGACCAAGCCCTTGGCCCCTCTGGCCCCTCAATAAGCTGTGGAAAAGTAGTATAATCCTGAGGGGTAAGGTAAGCCAGTCCTCCTCCTCTCTGTGAGCTGGGGGATATTAGAGCTGGTGAGAGCTATAGGAGCGGAGAAGCACTAAAGGCCAGTCACTAGAGTTCCTGTTCAGGACAGGTTAGTGCTGCAGGGCACGACTGTCACAGAGAGAGAGGGGGAGAGAGAGGGGGGGACTGAGAAAGAGAGGGGGGACTGAGAAAGAAGGGGGGAACTGGGAGGGGGGGACTGAGAAAGAGGGGGGACTGAGAAAGAGGGGGAACTGGGAGGGAGGACTGAGAAAGAGGGGGGGACTGGGAGGGAGGACTGAGAAAGAGGGGGAACTGGGAGGGGGGGGACTGGGAGGGGGGGACTGAGAAAGAGGGGGGGACTGGGAAGGGGAACTGAGAAAGAGGGGGAACTGGGAGGGGGGGACTGAGAAAGAGGGGGAACTGGGAGGGGGGGACTGAGAAAGAGGGGGAACTGGGAGGGGGGACTGAGCAGAAGGGGGGACTGAGAAAGAAGGGGGGACTGAGAAAGAGGGGGGGACTGAGAAAGAGGGGGTCTGGGAAAGAGGGGGGGACTGGGAGGGAGGACTAGGAAAGAGGGGGGACTGAGCAGAAGGGGGGACTGAGAAAGAAGGGGGGACTGAGAAAGAGGGGGGGACTGAGAAAGAGGGGGTCTGGGAAAGAGGGGGGGACTGGGAGGGAGGACTAGGAAAGAGGGGGAACTGGGAGGGGGGACTGAGAAAGAGGGGGAACTGGGAGGGGGGGACTGGGAAGGGGGACTGAGAAAGAAGGGGGGACTGAGAAAGAGGGGGGGACTGAGATAGGGGGTCTGGGAAAGAGGGGGGGACTGGGAGGGAGGACTAGGAAAGAGGGGGAACTGGGAGGGGGGGACTGAGAAAGAAGGGGGAACTGAGAAAGAGGGGGGGACTGGGAGGGGGAACTGAGAAAGAGGGGGGAACTGAGAAAGAGGGGGGGACTGAGAAAGGGGGGGGGGACTGAGGGAGGGGGGGGACTGGGAGGGGGGACTGAGAAAGAGAGGGGGAACTGGGAGGGGAAACTGGGAGGGGGGACTGAGAGGGGGGGACTGAGAAAGATGGGGGGGTTGAGAAGGGGGGGGACTGGGAGGGGGTACTGAGAAAGAGAGGGGGAACTGGGAGGGGGGACTGGGAGTGAAAAGAGTAAAAGAGGGGCCTCCCGAGTGGCACAGCGATCTAAGTCACGCTAGAGGCGTCACTACAGACCCGGATTCGATCCCAGGTTGTGTCGGAGCCAACCGGGTCCGTACAGGAGTTGGCTAGCAATTGGGGAGAAAAAAGGATAAAAAGTAGATGTGCATGACACAAGTCATTTTTCCAACAATTGTTTACAGAGAGATTATTTCACTTATAATTCACTGTATCACAATTCCAGTGGGTCAGAAGTTTACATACACCAAGTTGACTGTGCCTTTAAACAGCTTGGAAAATTCCAGAAAATGTCATCATGGCTTTAGAAGCTTCTGATAGGCTAATTGACATCATTTGAGTCAATTGGAGGTGTACCTGTGGATGTATTTCAAGGCCTACCTTCAAACTCAGTGCCTCTTTGCTTGACGTCATGGGAAAATCAAAAGAAATCAGCCAAGACCTCAGAAAGAAGATTGTAGACCTCCACAAGTCTGGTTCATCCTTGGGAGCAATTTCCAAATGCCTGAATGTACCATGTTCTTCTGTACTAACAATAGTACGCAAGTATAAACACCATGGGACCACGCAGACGTCATACCGCTCAGTAAGGAGACGCGTTCTGTCTCCTAGAGATGAACGTACTTTGGTGCGAAAAGTGCAAATCAATCCCAGAACAACAGCAAAGGACCTTGTGAAGATGCTGGAGGAAACAGTATCCACAGTAAAACGAGTCCTATATTGACATAACCTGAAAGGCCGCTCAGCAAGGAAGAGGCCACTGCTCCAAAACCGCCATAAAAAAGCCAGACTACGGTTTGCAACTCCACATGGGGACAAAGATTGTACTTTTTGGAGAAATGTCCTCCTGTGTGATGAAACAAAAATAGAACTGTTTGACCATAATGACCATCGTTATATTTGGAGGAAAAAGGGGGATGCTTGCAAGCCGAAGAACACATCCCAACCGTGAAGCAGGGGGGTGGCAGGATCATGTTGTGGGGGTGCTTTGCTGCAGGAGGGATTGGTGCACTTCACAAAATAGATGGCTTCATGAGGAAGGAAAATTATGTGGATATATTGAAGCAACATCTCAAGACATCAGTCAGGAAGTTAAAGCTTGGGTCTTCCAAATGGACAATGACCTCAAGCATACTTCCAGAGTTGTGGCAAAATGGCTTAAGGACAACAAAGTCAAGGTTATGGAGTGGCCATCACAAAGCCCTGACCTCAATCCTATAGAAAATGTGTGGGCAGAACTGAAAAAGCGTGTGCGAGCAAGGAGGCCTACAAACCTGACTCAGTTACACCAGCTCTGTCAGGAGGAATTGGCCAAAATTCACCCAACTTATTGTGGGGAGCTTGTGGAAGGCTACCCGAAACGTTTGACCCAAGTTAAACAATTTAAAGGCAATGCTACCAAATACTAATTGAGTGTATGTAAACTTCTGACCCACTGGGAATGTGATGAAAGAAATAAAAGCTGAAATATATCGTTCTTTCTACTATTATTCTGACATTTCACGTTCTTAAAATAAAGTGGTGATCCTAACTGACCTAAGACAGGGAATTTTTACTAGGATTAAATGTCAGGAATTGTGGAAAAACTGAGTTCAAATGTATTTGGCTAAGGTGTATGTTAACTTCCACTTCAACTGTATATACTTGATCAGCTAAATTGTTTTTCTGGTTAACGTTTATAGGCCTATGTGTGTTGACTATGCCTCATATAAGTCAACAATTTTGCCTTATTAGCCTCAATGAAATTGTCTATAGTCTATGCAGGGCTGTGGTCGGGTCCTGTCGGGTCTATCAGATATAGTTACACAGATACAAAGGCTTTCCAATCCTGAGTTGGGTAGCAGTGTTTTGATCCAGTTACTGTAATGCTGATATCATTATCCTGCTCCTCCTATGTTCCTGCACTGTGTTCAGCTCATGAGTTAAGCACTTCAAGAGCTCCTTCAGTACCCACACCGACTGGTATAAAAGGCTCCACAAAGAGCCTCCCTAGGGTGCTTCCTAAATAGCACCCTATTCCCTATTTAGTGCACTACTTTTGACCATAGCCCTATGGCCATTTGGGACGTGGCCCCCTAATCTTCCTGTGGTAAGTCCTTTAGTTTTATCTGCCAGGGATTACCTCTAGCTGCTTTTAGGAAAGAGCTGGAGAAGGAAACAGAGAGAGAAAGAAGGATGGAGGTAGAGTGAGAGAAAGGGAGGGAAGGAGATGGAGAGGTAAAGAGAGAGAGAGTAAGAGAGGGAGAAAGCAAGCAAGAGAGAGAGACAGAGCGAGAGACAGAAAGAGAGAAGGAATGTGGTTATGTAGAGACAAAATAAGAACAAATCGTACAGTGGGATCTCCAGTAAAGAGGACCTGTTTGATTTGAAGGAGTGGGATCTCCAGTAAAGAGGACCTGTTTGATTTGAAGCAGTGTAATCTCCAGTAAAGAGGACCTGTTTGATTTGAAGCAGTGTAATCTCCAGTAAAGAGGACCTGTTTGATTTGAAGGAGTGGGATCTCCAGTAAAGAGGACCTGTTTGATTTGAAGCAGTGGGATCTCCAGTAAAGAGGACCTGTTTGATTTGAAGCAGTGGGATCTCCAGTAAAGAGGACCTGTTTGATTTGAAGCAGTGGGATCTCCAGTAAAGAGGACCTGTTTGATTTGAAGCAGTGGGATCTCCAGTAAAGAGGACCTGTTTGATTTGAAGGAGTGGGATCTCCAGTAAAGAGGACCTGTTTGATTTGAAGCAGTGGGATCTCCAGTAAAGAGGACCTGTTTGATTTGAAGCAGTGGGATCTCCAGTAAAGAGGACCTGTTTGATTTGAAGGAGTGGGATCTCCAGTAAAGAGGACCTGTTTGATTTGAAGGAGTGGGATCTCCAGTAAAGAGGACCTGTTTGATTTGAAGCAGTGTAATCTCCAGTAAAGAGGACCTGTTTGATTTGAAGGAGTGGGATCTCCAGTAAAGAGGACCTGTTTGATTTGAAGGAGTGGGATCTCCAGTAAAGAGGACCTGTTTGATTTGAAGCAGTGGGATCTCCAGTAAAGAGGACCTGTTTGATTTGAAGGAGTGGGATCTCCAGTAAAGAGGACCTGTTTGATTTGAAGCAGTGGGATCTCCAGTAAAGAGGACCTGTTTGATTTGAAGGAGTGAAGTTGAATGCTAATCCTTCATGTTTGATGTCTGACTGATTCCTCTCAAGAGTTTTGCTCTCATGGAGGCTCTCTTCTGAGGCTCCAGTAGAGACAAGTGTTTCCCAACGCTCTTCTCCAGTACTCCATCTGTGCCTCTCCTCCAGTACTCCATCTGTGCCTCTCCTCCAGTACTCCATCTGTTCCTCTCCTCCAGTACTCCATCTGTTCCTCTCCTCCAGTACTCCATCTGTTCCTCTCCTCCAGTACTCCATCTGTTCCTCTCCTCCAGTACTCCATCTGTTCCTCTCCTCCAGTACTCCATCTGTTCCGCTCCTCCAGTACTCCATCTGTCCCTCTCCTCCAGTACTCCATCTGTTCCTCTCCTCCAGTACTCCATCTGTTCCTCTCCTCCAGTACTCCATCTGTTCCTCTCCTCCAGTACTCCATCTGTTCCTCTCCTCCAGTACTCCATCTGTTCCTCTCCTCCAGTACTCCATCCGTTCCTCTCCTCCAGTACTCCATCTGTTCCTCTCCTCCAGTAGCCTCATTTGTTCCTCTCCTCCAGTAGCCTCATCTGTTCCTCTCCTCCACTACTCCATCTGTGCCTCTCCTCCAGTACTCCATCTGTACCTCTCCTCCAGTACTCCATCCGTTCCTCTCCTCCAGTACTCCATTCGTTCCTCTCCTCCAGTACTCCATCTGTTCCTCTCCTCCAGTACTCCATCCGTTCCTCTCCTCCAGTACTCCATCCGTTCCTCTCCTCCAGTACTCCATCCGTTCCTCTCCTCCAGTACTCCATCTGTTCCTCTCCTCCAGTACTCCATCTGTTCCTCTCCTCCAGTACTCCATCTGTTCCTCTCCTCCAGTACTCCATCTGTTCCTCTCCTCCAGTACTCCATCTGTTCCTCTCCTCCAGTACTCCATCTGTTCCTCTCCTCCAGTACTCCATCTGTTCCTCTCCTCCAGTACTCCATCTGTTCCTCTCCTCCAGTACTGCATCCGTTCCTCTCCTCCAGTACTCCATCCGTTCCTCTCCTCCAGTACTCCATCTGTTCCTCTCCTCCAGTACTCCATCTGTTCCTCTCCTCCAGTACTCCATCTGTTCCTCTCCTCCAGTACTCCATCTGTTCCTCTCCTCCAGTACTCCATCTGTTCCTCTCCTCCAGTACTCCATCTGTTCCTCTCCTCCAGTACTCCATCTGTTCCTCTCCTCCAGTACTCCATCTGTTCCTCTCCTCCAGTACTGCATCCGTTCCTCTCCTCCAGTACTCCATCTGTTCCTCTCCTCCAGTACTCCATCTGTTCCTCTCCTCCAGTACTCCATCTGTTCCTCTCCTCCAGTACTCCATCTGTTCCTCTCCTCCAGTACTCCATCCATTCCACTTATTTGATTCCAGAACTAGCACAACTGATTAAAGTAAGGCTTTGGTGATTAGTTGTCCAGTTACACCAGGTGTTCTAGAACCGGTCCATTAGGTCTATAGAAATGGCCAGGGGTTCTGGAAGAGAAGTTAAGGAGCCACTGCTGTAGACTAATGGGGGTCAGTGAGGATGGCCAGAAAGGTGCTTTGTGTCCCTCTAAACTAGGGCTGTGTCGGTCACGAAGGTTTGGCAGCCGGTGATTGTCAAGCAAATAACTGTCGCTCTCAAGGGAACTGACTGTTAATTAACATAAACACATTTAGCATCTTCTGTCTTCCACAAAGCCAACAAGTTACTGATGCTGACCTTTGGAACATCTATATTTTAAAAAGTCTAATAAATCCATGTAATATAGTCTAGACCTTCACAATAAATCCATTATTTATTTTAGGTCTAAAGAAGCATGATATGATTTTCTTTGTCTATTTCAGAAGAACAGAATCTCATAGTCTGAGTTGTCGTTATGTTAAGTCCCGATCTGGCTGTGCCATATGGCTGTGGGCTACACTAGTTCATTTAGCAGGTCCTGATCTGGCTGTGCCATATGGCTGTGGGCTACACTAGTTCATTTAGCAGGTCCTGATCTGGCTGTGCCATATGGCTGTGGGCTACACTAGTTCATTTAGCAGGTCCTGATCTGGCTGTGCCATATGGCTGTGGGCTACACTAGTTCATTTAGCAGGTCCTGATCTGGCTGTGCCATATGGCTGTGGGCTACACTAGTTCATTTAGCAGGTCCTGATCTGGCTGTGCCATATGGCTGTGGGCTACACTAGTTCATTTAGCAGGTCCTGATCTGGCTGTGCCATATGGCTGTGGACTACACTAGTTCATTTAGCAGGTGCTGATCTGGCTGTGCCATATGGCTGTGGGCTACACTAGTTCATTTAGCAGGTGCTGATCTGGCTGTGCCATATGGCTGTGGGCTACACTAGTTCATTTAGCAGGTCCTGATCTGGCTGTGCCATATGGCTGTGGGCTACACTAGTTCATTTAGCAGGTCCTGATCTGGCTGTGCCATATGGCTGTGGGCTACACTAGTTCATTTAGCAGGTCCTGATCTGGCTGTGCCATATGGCTGTGGGCTACACTAGTTCATTTAGCAGGTCCTGATCTGGCTGTGCCATATGGCTGTGGGCTACACTAGTTCATTTAGCAGGTGCTGATCTGGCTGTGCCATATGGCTGTGGGCTACACTAGTTCATTTAGCAGGTCCTGATCTGGCTGTGCCATATGGCTGTGGACTACACTAGTTCATTTAGAAAGATTTGCTTAGAATTCCATGTCATTATTTTATAGTCTGAAGAATCTAATTGAACAAAGCTGAATAAAATAGAAAGGATGTTTTCTCCAAACGATTTGAGGAAGTGAACACGTGGTTATTCTGTGTTGAGCCGTTAACAGAGAAACAGGTGCTCCTATATGCTTCATTTACAGTTCTTCATGTAACTTAAGTTGTTCTACAAACATTGGGCCAATACATTACGAGTAGGCCTAACGAACAGCAAAAGCATTAGCCTAAGTTAATCTACAATCCCCCATAGTACAAAGGTCAACCTATTCTATTCTGTGTGAGAAATAAATGTTCCAAACATAGTCTGGGACTGTTGTGGGATGTGATAGATCCCAAATGAATACAACCACTAGCATCAAAATAATGTTTTTACACAATGTGTCTGACGCAACAGATCAGAACGTTTAGATTAAAATGTTGATACACTTTTAATAAGCTATTTCTTCACATTATAAGTGCAGCAATGCGCACATGGTAGGAGGCTATAAGCACAAATGTTCCATTAGCGGAAAACACCATTATCAAAAGTGACGGCAAATGTAAGTATGCATGTAATGCTTTTATTATAAAGGTTCATTTTATGGTGAAGATTATCTTCCCCAAACTAGAAACTCACTCGCTGCTTATACACAGTGGGGAGAACAAGTATTTGATACACTGCCGATTTTGCAGGTTTTCCTACTTACAAAGCATGTAGAGGTCTGTAATTTTTATCATAGGTACACTTCAACTGTGAGACACGGAATCCAAAGATTTTATATTGGGTTCAGGTCTGGAGACTGGCTAGGCCACTCCAGGACCTTGAGATGCTTCTTACGGAGCCACTCCTTAGTTGCCCTGGCTGTGTGTTTCGGGTCGTTGTCATGCTGGAAGACCCAGCCACGACCAATCTTCAATGCTCTTACTGAGGGAAGGAGGTTGTTGGCCAAGATCTCGCGATACATGGCCCCATCCATCCTCCCCTCAATATGGTGCAGTCGTCCTGTCCTCTTTGCAGAAAAGCATCCCCAAAGAATGATGTTTCCACCTCCATGCTTCACGGTTGGGATGGTGTTCTTGGGGTTGTACTCATCCTTCTTCTTCCTCCAAACACGGCGAGTGGAGTTTATACCAAAAAGCTCTATTTTTGTCTCATCAGACCACATGACCTTCTCCCATTCTTCCTCTGGATCATCCAGATGGTCATTGGCAAACTTCAGACGGGCCTGGACATGCGCTGGCTTGAGCAGGGGACCTTGCGTGCGCTGCAGGATTTTAATCCATGACGGCGTAGTGTGTTACTAATGGTTTTCTTTGAGACTGTGGTCCCAGCTCTCTTCAGGTCATTGACCAGGTCCTGCCGTGTAGTTCTGGGCTGATCCCTCACCTTCCTCATGATCATTGATGCCCCACGAGGTGAGATCTTGCATGGAGCCCCAGACCGAGGGTGATTGACCGTCATCTTGAACTTCTTCCATTTTCGAATAATTGTGCCAACAGTTGTTGCCTTCTCACCAAGCTGCTTGCCTATTGTCGAGTAGCCCATCCCAGCCTTGTGCAGGTCTACAATTTTATCCCTGACGACCTTACACAGCTCTCTGGTCTTGGCCATTGTGGAGAGGTTGGAGTCTGTTTGATTGAGTGTGTGGACAGGTGTCTTTTATACAGGTAACGAGTTCAAACAGGTGCAGTTAATACAGGTAATGAGTGGAGAACAGGAGGGCTTCTTAAAGAAAAACTAACAGGTCTGTGAGAGCCGGAATTCTTACTGGTTGGTAGGTGATGAAATACTTATGTCATGCAATAAAATGCTAATGAATTACTTAAAAATCATACAATGTGATTTTCTGGATTTTTGTTTTAGATTCCGTCTCTCACAGTTGAAGTGTACCTATGATAAAAATTACAGACCTCTACATGCTTTGTAAGTAGGAAAACCTGCAAAATCGGCAGTGTATCAAATACTTGTTCTCCCCACTGTATGTAGTTAGGCCCTACACCCCTTGTCAAGCGGATTAATGTGATTCATTTTAAGAAGTTATTTGACCACTTTAGTTGTGATACAAACCTTTTTAAAACATATAGATCTATGGGCTAGGCTACATGCGGTGTGCGACTATGATTAGAAAAGGTAGCAGAAAAAGGCACTGTTTCTTATGCTAGGCATCATTCACAAGTGATAATATATAATTCACAAGCTAATATTGTCACCCATCAGACTTTTCTTGATTTAATCGTGTCTTTACATATACTAAATAATATATATGTGAAATTAGTTTTGATTTAGAATGGACCATTATCATGCACCTGTCTGGAAACGGGGGCAGCGGGAAACAATACATGTCTTCTATACATTTAAATAGCAAATGGAGGACGCTTTTCCCCGTGGTTCATTTTCTTGCCTGCCAGGTAGGCTATACTCCTGTTGTAAAGAGAAGCAATGTGCTTAATATTAGGAAAGTTGAGAATTAAATATAGTAGATCTAACCTATAGAAAGCTGAGCCTCCTCTTTTTACTAGAGGCCATCGCTCTGTTTTCTCACCCAATTACATCGCCTATAGAAAGCTGAGCCTCCTCTTTTTACTAGAGGCCATCGCTCTGTTTTCTCACCCAATTACATAGCCTATAGAAAGCTGAGCCTCCTCTTTTTACTAGAGGCCATCACTCTGTTTTCTCACCCAATTTCATAGCCTATAGAAATGTTGCACAACATGAGCTCATGTGCTCTCATCAAGTGTTTGATTAGGTTTTTGAAAACATTTGCATTGATGTCAGAGTGATTAGAGGGACAATAGAGTGCTGAGTACCAGGCAGTTAGCAAGTTTGGTAGGCTACTAATGACCATCAGCACCATCTGAGCTTAGAGAAGACTAATTACAGTGGAAAATGTGGAATTTGACTGCCTTCATGACTCGTGACCGCCGGTGTGGCGATTTAATACGGTCACCACAACAGCCCTACTCCCACCCCACCATACGCCCCAGCCCTGAACCCCTGGCTAGGCTTGAATGACATAGGGGACGGATGGAGATGGGGGGTGGGCCAAAACCCTGGGGTGGATGGATGGGAGGTGGGGTAGGGTTAAACCCTGGGGTGCATAGATGGGAGGTGGGGTAGTGTTAAACCCTGGGGTGGATGGATGAGAGGTGGGGTAGGGTTAAACCCTGGGGTGGATGGATGGGAGGTGGGGTAGGGTTAAACCCTGGGATGGATGGATGGATGGATGGATGGGAGGTGGGGTAGGGTTAAACCCTGGGGTGGGTGGATGGGAGGTGGGGTAGGGTTAAACCCTGGGATGGATGGATGGATGGGAGGTGGGGTAGGGTTAAACCCTGGGGTGCATAGATGGGAGGTGGGGTAGGGTTAAACCCTGGGGTGGGTGGATGGATGGGAGGTGGGGTAGGGTTAAACCCTGGGGTGGGTGGATGGGAGGTGGGGTAGGGTTAAACCCTGGGGTGGATGGATGGGAGGTGGGGTAGGGTTAAACCCTGGGGTGCATAGATGGGAGGTGGGGTAGTGTTAAACCCTGGGGTGGGTGGATGGGAGGTGGGGTAGGTTTAAACCCTGGGGTGGGTGGATGGATGGGAGGTGGGGTAGGGTTAAACCCTGGGATGGATGGATGGATGGGAGGTGGGGTAGGGTTAAACCCTGGGGTGGGTGGATGGATGGGAGGTGGGGTAGGGTTAAACACTGGGGTGGATGGATGGGAGGTGGGGTAGGGTTAAACCCTGGGGTGGGTGGATGGGAGGTGGGGTAGGGTTAAACCCTGGGGTGGGTGGATGCATGGGAGGTGGGGTAGGGTTAAACCCTGGGGTGGGTGGATGCATGGGAGGTGGGGTAGGGTTAAACCCTGGGGTGGGTGGATGGGAGGTGGGGTAGGGTTAAACCCTGGGATGGATGGGAGGTGGGGTAGGGTTAAACCCTGGGGTGGGTGGATGGATGGGAGGTGGGGTAGGGTTAAACCCTGGGGTGGGTGGATGGATGGGAGGTGGGGTAGGGCTGGGGGGGCAGGTTAACACTATCCCACCCACCTGATCAATACTAGCCCCCCCCATACACACACACACACACACACACACACACACACACACACACACACACACACACACACACGGTCGGACAAAATCTCCCTCCTTCAACCTTAAGTAGCCGTCATCCCATTTTAATTGAATTAAACCAATCGCTGTCCTCTCCACCATTTAAACAAGACCTTGGAAGTGCCTTACAAATTGGCTGAGTGATTTGTCTGTCAAATAGTTGTGTGTGGGGGGGGGGGGGGGTTGAGGAGGGATGATAAGGCTTTAATTGGTTCGTTATAAAGCCCTCCAGCCCTGCAATCTCCTCCACTCCTCTCTCCGTCCCCCTCCACTCCTCTCTCCGTCCCCCTCCACTCCTCTCTCCGTCCCCCTACACTCCTCTCTGGTATTGTGTCTGTATGATAAAGGTGGTATTGTGTCTGTATGGTAAAGGTGGTATTGTGTCTGTATGATAAAGGTGGTATTGGGTCTGTATGATAAAGGTGGTATTGGGTCTGTATGATAAAGGTGGTATTGTGTCTGTATGATAAAGGTGGTATTGTGTCTGTATGGTAAAGGTGGTATTGGGTCTGTATGATAAAGGTGGTATTGGGTCTGTATGATAAAGGTGGTATTGTGTCTGTATGGTAAAGGTGGTATTGTGTCTGTATGATAAAGGTGGTATTGGGTCTGTATGATAAAGGTGGTATTGTGTCTGTATGGTAAAGGTGGTATTGTGTCTGTATGGTAAAGGTGGTATTGTGTCTGTATGGTAAAGGTGGTATTGTGTCTGTATGGTAAAGGTGGTATTGTGTCTGTATGATAAAGGTGGTATTGTGTCTGTATGATAAAGGTGGTATTGTGTCTGTATGGTAAAGGTGGTATTGTGTCTGTATGATAAAGGTGGTATTGGGTCTGTATGATAAAGGTGGTATTGGGTCTGTATGATAAAGGTGGTATTGGGTCTGTATGATAAAGGTGGTATTGTGTCTGTATGGTAAAGGTGGTATTGTGTCTGTATGGTAAAGGTGGTATTGTGTCTGTATGATAAAGGTGGTATTGGGTCTGTATGATAAAGGTGGTATTGGGTCTGTATGATAAAGGTGGTATTGGGTCTGTATGGTAATGGTGGTGTTGGGTCTGTATGGTAAAGGTGGTATTGTGTCTGTATGGTAAAGGTGGTATTGTGTCTATGGTAAAGGTGGTATTGGGTCTGTATGATAAAGGTGGTATTGGGTCTGTATGATAAAGGTGGTATTGGGTCTGTATGATAAAGGTGGCATTGGGTCTGTATGATAAAGGTGGCATTGGGTCTGTATGATAAAGGTGATATTGGGTCTGTTTGATAAAGGTGATATTGGGTCTGTATGGTAAAGGTGGTATTGGGTCTGTATGGTAAAGGTGGTATTGGGTCTGTATGGTAAAGGTGATATTGTGTCTGTATGATAAAGGTGGCATTGGATCTGTATGATAAAGGTGGCATTGGGTCTGTATGATAAAGGTGATATTGGGTCTGTATCGTAAAGGTGGTATTGGGTCTGTATGATAAAGGTGATATTGGGTCTGTATGATAAAGCTGATATTGGGTCTGTATGGTAAAGGTGATATTGGGTCTGTATGATTAAGGTGGTAATGGGTCTGTATGGTAAAGGTGGTATTGGGTCTGTATGATAAAGGTGGTATTGGGTCTGTATGGTAAAGGTGGTATTGGGTCTGTATGATAAAGGTGTTATTGGGTCTGTATGGTAAAGGTGGTATTGGGTCTGTATGATAAAGGTGATATTGGGTCTGTATGGTAAAGGTGGTATTGGGTCCTGGGCCTGTAGTCATAAAGCATCTGAGGAGGAGTGCTGGTCTAGGATCAGTTTTGCCTTTTAAATCATGATGATGAATAAGAGGGGGGCCTGATCCTAGATCAGCACTTTGTGAAAACGGGCCCTGGGCTGACACTATCAGATTCTCCATTCACAGAAAACTAGTCGTTTGTCCATCGTTTTCCTCTTTGTGGAATCATCTAGTTTCATCATCAGTCCATTCCTCTAACAGCTTGGGTCAATAGCTTCTAAAAAGATGCGTATTTTTTTCATGTCCTCCTTTCCACTCTATTTGTCCCTATTTCCTGGTAGAGTGGAGTGTGATGTGGCCTGTCTGTCATTAACTTGAGTGGTTGTTCCTCTCATCTCCTTTATGTGTCAGGTGTTCCATCAGGTGAAAACAACCAATTTCAAAGACTGCATCCTGACCTATTGATCTCCCCTCCCCTCCCCGTCCTGTCCCTCTCCTCCCCTCCCCGTCCTGTCCCTCTCCTCCCCTCCCCCTCCCGTCCCTCTCCTCCCCGTCCCTCTCCTCTCCTCCCCGTCCTGTCCCTCTCCTCCCCTCCCCGTCCTGTCCCTCTCCTCCCCTCCCCGTCCTGTCCCTCTCCTCCCCTCCCCGTCCTGTCCCTCTCCTCCCCTCCCCTCTCTGATTTGGAATTAAGCACATACCTACTCTAATAACTCATTTGAATTTCAACTTGGTAACTTCAGATTAAAGTACGTTGTGTAATGCCATGTAATTAGACATTAGTGTCTCTCTCCTCTTAGAACAGATATACAGGACCAGTCAAAAGTTGGAACGCACCTACTCATTCAAGGGTTTTTCTTAATTTTTTACTATTTTCTACATTGTGGAGTGATAGTGAAGACATCAACACTATGAAATAACACATATGGAATCATGTAGTAACCAAAAAAGTGTTAAACAAATCAAAATAGATTATTCAAAGTAGCCACCCTTTGCCTTGATGACAGCTTTGAACACTCTTGGCATTCTCTCAACCAGCTTCATGAGGAATGCTTTGCCAAAAGTCTTGGAGTTCCCACATATGCTGAGCACTTGTTGGCTGCTTTTCCTTCACTCTGCAGTCCAACTCATCCCAAACCATCTCAATTGGGTTATAGGTCTGGTGATTGTGGAGGCCAGGTCATCTGATGCAGCACTCCATCACTCTCCTTCTTGGTAAAATAGCCCTTACACAGCCTAGAGGTGTGTTGGGTCATTGTCCTGTTGAAAAACAAATGATGGTCCCACTAAGCCCAAACCAGATGGGATGGTGTATCGCTGCAGAATGCTGTGGTAGCCATGCTGGTTAAGTGTGCCTTGAATTCTAAATAAATCACAGACAGTGTCACCAGCAAAGCACCATCACACCTCCTCCATGCTTCACGGGGGAACCACACATGCAGAGATAATCCGTTCACCTACTCTGCGTCTCACAAAGACACGGCGGTTGAAACCAAAAATCTCAAATTTGGACTCATCAGACAAAAGGACAGATTTCCACCAGTCTAATGGCCATTGCTCGTGTTTCTTGGCCCAAGCAAGTCTCTTCTTCTTACTGGTGTCCTTTAGTAGTGGTTTCTTTGCAGCAATTCAACCATGAAGGCCTGATTCACACAGTCTCCTCTGAACAGTTGATATTGAGATGTGTCTGTTACTATTTGGGCTGCAATTTCTGAGACTGGTAGCTCTAATGAACTTATGCTCTGCAGCAGAGGTAACTCTGGGTCTTCCTTTCCTGTGGCGGTCTTCATGAGTGCCAGTTTCATCATAGTGCTTGATGGTTTTTGCTTGAAGAAACTTTCAAAGTTCTTGAAAAATTCCGTATTGACAGACCTTCATGTCTTAAAGTAATGGACTGTTGTTTCTCTTCTTGTTTGAGCTGTTCTTGCCATAATATGGACTTGGTCTTTTACCAAATAGGGCTGTCTTCTGTATACCACCCTTACCTTGTCACAACACAACTGATTGGCCCAAACACATTAAGAAGGAAAGAAATTCCACAAATTAACTTTTAACATGGCACACCGGCTAATTGAAATGCATTCCAGGTGACTACCTCATAAAGCTGGTTGAGAGAATGCCAAGAGAGTGCAAAGCTGTCATCAAGGCAAAGGGTGGCTACTTTGAAGAATCTCAAATATAAAATAGATTTTAATTTGTTTAACACTTTTTTGGTTACTACATGATTCCGTAGGTGTTATTTCATAGTTTTGATGTCTTCACTATTATTCTACAATGTAGAAAATAGTAAAAATAAAGAAAATCCCTGGAATGAGTAGGTGTGTCCAGACTTTTAAATGGCACTGTACATGTCATCAGAACATGGCAGACATCATGTCTAGAACAGCAGTACAGCAGCGTCGAGCAGAACATCCTGGTTCTCTCTCCAGGTCTGTTCTACTCTACATCCATAGCCATGCAGAACATCCTGGTTCTCTCTCCAGGTCTGTTCTACTCTACATCCATAGCCATGCAGAACATCCTGGTTCTCTCTCCAGGTCTGTTCTACTCTACATCCATAGCCATGCAGAACATCCTGGTTCTCTCTCCAGGTCTGTTCTACTCTACATCCATAGCCATGCAGAACATCCTGGTTCTCTCTCCAGGTCTGTTCTACTCTACATCCATAGCCATGCAGAACATCCTGGTTCTCTCTCCAGGTCTGTTCTACTCTACATCCATAGCCATGCAGAACATCCTGGTTCTCTCTCCAGGTCTGTTCTACTCTACATCCATAGCCATGCAGAACATCCTGGTTCTCTCTCCAGGTCTGTTCTACTCTACATCCATAGCCATGCAGAACATCCTGGTTCTCTCTCCAGGTCTGTTCTACTCTACATCCATAGCCATGCAGAACATCCTGGTTCTCTCTCCAGGTCTGTTCTACTCTACATCCATAGCCATGCAGAACATCCTGGTTCTCTCTCCAGGTCTGTTCTACTCTACATCCATAGCCATGCAGAACATCCTGGTTCTCTCTCCAGGTCTGTTCTACTCTACATCCATAGCCATGCAGAACATCCTGGTTCTCTCTCCAGGTCTGTTCTACTCTACATCCATAGCCATGCAGAACATCCTGGTTCTCTCTCCAGGTCTGTTCTACTCTACATCCATAGCCATGCAGAACATCCTGGTTCTCTCTCCAGGTCTGTTCTACTCTACATCCATAGCCATGCAGCATTTTAGGCTTTGAAGGTAAATAGTAAAACCTTCCCTGAACAACATGAAATAACATATTCAGAGGTGGTATAGACAAAGGGTGGTAGCCACGGTTGTTGCCAGATGTGCACGACGCTCGTTCGTTCGTTGTCTCGCTCTGCCAACGTGTAACAGGCTATAATGTGGTGGAAGCGCTGGCTTTAGCTTGTCAGAGGAGGTATTACCCATACTCACGCCTTAACAAATGAGCTTTGGCTGAGAGAGTTAGAGGGGGTGGCTGCTGTGGATGTTTACACTATGGAGGAGCTGGGATGATCCTGTTACAGATAAACAACAACACTACCACCAGCAGGAAAAACAGCCCTACTTTCTAATGTACAGTCCCCTGTGTGTGTGACTCTGTCAGGATGTTAAAGGAGATGGAAAACTCCTCTCAGCCTCTTCCTCCTCCTCAGCCTCTTCCTCATCTTCCTCCTCCTCCTCTTCATGAAGGAATAAAAGTGAAGGAGGGTTTAGAACAGGATGGGAGGATGGTGGTCCTGGGCCCTCAGTCATAAATCTATAGCCCATTAATCTCCTTTTAACTGCCGTCTTCCACAAACAAATTAGGGGAGCAGGAGGTCACCGATCGTCCCCCGATAACCACAACGTTTATCAATGAATCTAAGCTGCTGCTAACGGCTGGGAAAAGTCATTAAGGAAGGAGGCACTTCTGGATGGAATTATGCTTCGCAGGTAAAGAGGTTGGAGAGGGTGGGGTGGAGGGGGGTGGGGTGTGTGTCTACTTGACGTAGGCCCCACACACACACACACACACAGCAGCAATGCAGGCCCCCATGCATTGTCCGGGGCGGGCGGCGTGGACTCATAAGTGATGAGAGGGGTGATAGCAGGAAGCCAATTAAAATGAACATAATTACAAAGTCACCCCTGTGACGCTATGCAGGGCCTGATCAGAATACACATACCTCAACAGACAGGACAGGAGAGGAGGAGGAGAGGAGAGGGCGGAGGAGGAGAGGAGAGGGCAGAGGAGGAGGAGAGGAGGAGGAGGGGGCAGAGGAGAGAAGAGGAGAGGAGAGGAGGAAGAGAGGAGGGGGCAGAGGAGAGTAGAGGAGGAAGAGAGGAGAGGAGGGGGCAGAGGAGAGTAGAGGAGGAAGAGAGGAGAGGAGGAGGAGGGGGCAGAGGAGAGGAGGAGGAGGTGGCAGCGGAGAGGGAAGGAGGGGGCAGAGGAGAGGAGAGGAGGGAAGGAGGGGGCAGAGGAGGGAAGGTGCAGAGGGAAGGAGGGGGGAGAGGAGAGGAGAGGAGGGGCAGAGGAGAGGAGGAGGGGGCAGAGGAGAGGAGGGAAGGATGGGGCAGAGTTGAGGAGGGAAGGAGGGGGCAGAGGAGAGGAGGGAAGGGGCAGAGGAGAGGAGTTAAGGAGGGGGCAGAGGAGAGGAGGGGGAGAGGAGTTAAGGAGGGGAGAGAGGAGGGAAGGGGCAGAGGAGAGGAGGGAAGGGGCAGAGGGAATGAGGAGGAGAAAGGAGGGAGGGAAGGAAGGGAGAGAAGTGGAGGGAACAAGGGAGGGAGGAGGGCTGGGAAGACACCTATGACAAGGGAAGGAAAAAGAAAGGAGGGAGAGGTTATGAGAGGAGTGAGAGGAGAGGGGGAGAGGTTATGAGAGGAGAGGAGGAGAGGAGGGAGAAGAGAGGAGTGAGAGGAGAGGAGGAGGGAGGAGTCTGATCAGAAAGTGAAGCCTCTCCCTGTTCTCTCTCTCTGACTCGTCCCAGGGTACAGGCCTTTATTAGATCCTGATCAGTTTGCCGTGGCCCTTTCTCTGGGGTGGCCCTTTCTCTGTGGTGGCCCTTTCTCTGTGGTGGCCCTTTCTCTGGGGTGGCCCTTCCTCTGGGGTGGCCCTTCCTCTGGGGTGGCCCTTTCTCTGGGGTGGCCCTTTCTCTGTGGTGGCCCTTTCTCTGGGGTGGCCCCTTATCTGTGGTGGCCCTTTCTCTGTGGTGGCCCTTTATCTGGGGTGGCCCTTTCTCTGTGGTGGCCCTTTCTCTGGGGTGGCCCCTTATCTGTGGTGGCCCTTTCTCTGTGGTGGCCCTTTCTCTGGGGTGGCCCTTTCTCTGGGGTGGCCCTTTCTCTGTGGTGGCCCTTTCTCTGGGGTGGCCCCTTATCTGTGGTGGCCCTTTCTCTGTGGTGGCCCTTTATCTGGGGTGGCCCTTTCTCTGTGGTGGCCCTTTCTCTGGGGTGGCCCCTTATCTGTGGTGGCCCCTTATCTGTGGTGGCCCTTTCTCTGGGGTGGCCCTTTCTCTGGGGTGGCCCTTTCTCTGGGGTGGCCCTTTATCTGGGGTGGCCCCTTATCTGGGGTGGCCCTTTCTCTGTGTGTGCATGCTTGCCTACGAGCAAGTGTGTGTGATCCTGTCCTTATTTCTCTCAGCAGGAGCTCCTCTCCTCCACAGTATAGTGATTATTACATCTGAAATGTGATAGGTCCTCTGTGTTAATGTGTGGTATTTCCACACTCCTCTACCTCTGTGTTAATTAATGTGTGGTATTTCCACACTCTCCTCTACCTCTGTGTTAATTAATGTGTGGTATTTCCACACTCCTCTACCTCTGTGTTAATTAATGTGTGGTATTTCCACACTCTCCTCTACCTCTGTGTTAATTAATGTGTGGTATTTCCACACTGTCATCTACCTCTGTGTTAATTAATGTGTGGTATTTCCACACTCTCCTCTACCTCTGTGTTAATTAATGTGTGGTATTTCCACACTCTCCTCTACCTCTGTGTTAATTAATGTGTGGTATTTCCACACTCTCCTCTACCTCTGTGTTAATTAATGTGTGGTATTTCCACACTCTCCTCTACCTCTGTGTTAATTAATGTGTGGTATTTCCACACTCTCCTCTACCTCTGTGTTAATTAATGTGTGGTATTTCCACACTCTCCTCTACCTCTGTGTTAATTAATGTGTGGTATTTCCACACTCCTCTACCTCTGTGTTAATTAATGTGTGGTATTTCCACACTCTCCTCTACCTCTGTGTTAATTAATGTGTGGTATTTCCACACTCCTCTACCTCTGTGTTAATTAATGTGTGGTATTTCCACACTCTCCTCTGCCTCTCCACTTCCTGTGTTTTCTCTTCCTACTTCCATTGTTCTCTTTAACCTCTACATCTCCATTTACATAATTAAACTTTTGTGTGTGTGTGCGTGTGTGCGTGTGTGTGTGTGTGTGTGTGTGTGTGTGTGTGTGTGTGTGTGTGTGTGTGTGTGTGTGTGTGTGTGTGTGTGTGATTGAATTTAGTCGTAGAAACCATTTGAAATGTGGAGTAGTTGTGTTATTTCATGGGGAATGTGACACAAGACATTGTGTGTGTTTGAAGAGAGGAGACACTAGGCTGGACACTGAATAAGAGACAGATTAGAGGAGGGGTTGTGTTACTGTGTGTGTGTGTGTGTGTGTGGGGTTGTGTTACTGTGTGTGTGGGGGGGTTGTGTTACTGTGTGTGTGGGGTTGTGTTACTGTGTGTGTGTGTTACTGTGTGTGTGTGTTACTGTGTGTTTGCTGTATTCTCCCTGAGGGACTCTAAGTTTTGTAAAGAGCAGAAGATTCACCTCCTCCAATCTGACAGTCTTGGACTCCCATATGAAGACATGAAAGTTAGATTGGAGACGATGAGGCTCTTTTCTCTCTGCAGACTTGTGGGTTTTTCGTTCCTTTGAGCTCAGTTAAGTTTCCATTCATGCGTTTTGCGCCTGAGAGATGCAGAAGCAGCGCTTAAAGTATTTGACTTGTGTGTTTTATGAGAGAAGGTGAAGGACCAGTTGACATGCATATTAAATAGATATCCAGGATTCCATTCAGTCTATATAAATATTTATCAACTGGGCGGTTCGAGCCTTTGAATGCTGATTGGCTGAAAGCCGTGGTTTATCAGACCATATACCACGGGTATGACAAAATATGTATTTTTACTGCTCTAATTATGAGGGTAACCAGTTTATAATAGCAATAACGCTCGTCGGGGGTTTGTGATATATGGCCAATATACCACAGCTAAGGGCTGTATCCAGACACTCCACGTTGTGATATATGGCCAATATACCACAGCTAAGGGCTGTATCCAGACACTCCACGCTGTGATATATGGCCAATATACTACAGCTAAGGGCTGTATCCAGACACTCCACGTTGTGATATATACCACACAGGCCTTACTGCTTAAGTATAGTACAGCACACAGACTGTTGGGAACTCTGTGAAACCCAACCTTCATAGAGGCTCCCCAGTGGCGCATCGGTCTGAGACACTGCATCTCAGTGGTAGAGGCGTCACTACAGACCCTGGTTCCATTCCAGGCTGTATCACAGTGGTCTGAGACACTGCATCTCAGTGGTAGAGGCGTCACTACAGACCCTGGTTCCATTCCAGGCTGTATCACAGCGGTCTGAGACACTGCATCTTATTGCTAGAGGCGTCACTACAGACCCCGGTTCCATTCCAGGCTGTATCACAGCGGTCTGAGACACTGCATCTCCGTGGTAGAGGAGTCACTACATACCCTGGTTCCATTCCAGGCTGTATCACAGCGGTCTGAGACATTGCATCTCCGTGGTAGAGGCGTCACTACAGACCCTGGTTCCATTCCAGGCTGTATCACAGTGGTCTGAGACACGGCATCTCAGTGGTAGAGGCGTCACTACAGACCCCGGTTCCATTCCAGGCTGTATCACAGTGGTCTGAGACACGGCATCTCAGTGGTAGAGGCGTCACTACAGACCCCGGTTCCATTCCAGGCTGTATCACAGTGGTCTGAGACACGGCATCTCAGTGGTAGAGGCGTCACTACAGACCCTGGTTCCATTCCAGGCTGTATCACAGCGGTCTGAGACACTGCATCTCCGTGGTAGAGGAGTCACTACAGACCCTGGTTCCATTCCAGGCTGTATCACAGCGGTCTGAGACATTGCATCTCCGTGGTAGAGGCGTCACTACAGACCCTGGTTCCATTCCAGGCTGTATCACATCCAGCCGTGATTGGGAGTCCCATAGGCCCAACGTCGTCCGGGTTTGGCCAAGGTAGGCCGCCATTGTAAATAAGAATTTGTTCATAACTGACTTGCCCGGTTAAATAAATGTTTTTAATGTAGTGCCTTCAGCTCCCAGAGTATTTAAACAAGACCTTCGCTTAATCAACTTATTTGATAAATCATAGGACTTCTTAGGGTTCTGAAATGCCACGGTGGGCTAGCCTAGCGCTTGTTCAAAGTGTGTGTGCTGAAAAACCCCTGATAGTTTTTTACAAAACCTTTTAGCCGAGGCGTACACTACACACACACAACTGGACCTGATATGACCCTGGGATGGATCGCCCTTCTGACCCCACTGACCCTCAGATAGTCCTACAGTATTCCTCCTTCTGACCCTCAGATAGTCCTCATGATATATTCTACAGTATTCCTCCTTCTGATCCTCAGATAGTCCTCATGATATATTCTACAGCATTCCCCCTTCTGACCCTCAGATAGTCCTCGTGATATATTCTACAGCATTCCCCCTTCTGATCCTCAGATAGTCCTCATGATATATTCTACAGCATTCCCCCTTCTGATCCTCAGATAGTCTTCATGATATATTCTACAGCATTCCCCCTTCTGATCCTCAGATAGTCTTCATGATATATTCTACAGCATTCCTCCTTCTGATCCTCAGATAGTCCTCATGATATATTCTACAGCATTCCTCCTTCTGATCCTCAGATAGTCTTCATGATATGTTCTACAGCATTCCTCCTTCTGATTCTCAGATAGTCCTACATGATATGTTCTACAGCATTCCTCTTTCTGATTCTCAGATAGTCCTACATGATACATGCTATAGCATTCCTGGTGCTTCGACATTATTCTGTTAGATTAGCGTTGCCTTATCCTCTCTCCTCCCTACCCCCTCGGCCGCCCCGCCGGATGTGCTTTGGTTGTTGACACCGAGGCGTCAGAAATAATGGAATCTCTTGTCTGTCGGGTTGTATTTTTGGCCCGACGCTCCACAGCGCTGTAAGGTGGTGTGTGTGTGTGTGTGTGTGTGTGTGTGTGTGTGTGTGTGTGTGTGTGTGTGTGTGTGTGTGTGTGTGTGTGTGTGTGTGTGTGTGATAGCAGGAGGGGTTTTGTAATGAAGGTTTCCTTTTCATTTTTGAAATATGGGATGTTTGTTGGGTGGAGGCGGAGGTTCTCTCTAATCCTGCCCCCGAGCTCAGAAACATAGATGTGTCAATTCTAGTCCACACACACACACACACTTAGCTTTGGGCGAGACACCATGCCGTTGATAAATTGTGTCTCTCCCCCCACCCATCCTTGTGTCTTTGTGGAGCCAGATATGCTGATTGTTCTGTTATTGACGGTCTGATGTGATGTTTAACTATATGAGTCCATGTATTTACCTTCATCTCACTGGGGTGTAAAAACACAACGTTGGTTTAGAGCTGAGAATGTTAACGTTACATGTTTCAGAGTAGAATGTATTATTATTGGTAGGGGTCACTGGTGGTCTCATAGCTATGTGCTTGTACACACACACACACACACTCTGTTCTTTTCCTCTGCAGTGAGTGAATCTTTTTTGTGGTTAAGCCTTTTGTGGTAGTGTGTGTTTTTTTCCAATCGAAGCTGCTCCCCGTCTCTTGCTGTCTAAAGGCCTCTTAGTGTGTGTGTGTGTGTGTGTGTGTGTGTGTGTGTGTCTCTGCTAGAGTGTGTTGTAGTTTCTTTAATACCACCTGGTCTCTAATCCCAGGTAATTATGGACCTGAAATTACACAGCTACTTTAACATCACTTGAAAGGAGAAAGATGGCCTCAGGAGGAAGCTGACTGCCTGTCTGCCTGATCGACTGACTGACTGCCTGTCTGCCTGATCGACTGACTGTCTGCCTGATCGACTGACTGTCTGCCTGATCGACTGACTGACTGCCTGTCTGCCTGATCGACTGACTGTCTGCCTGATCGACTGACTGACTGCCTGTCTGCCTGATCGACTGACTGACTGCCTGTCTGCCTGATCGACTGACTGTCTGCCTGATCGACTGACTGACTGACTGTCTGCCTGATCGACTGACTGACTGACTGGCTGTCTGTCTGTCTGACTGACTGACTGGCTGACTGACTGTCTGCCTGATCGACTAACTGGCTGTCTGACTGGCTGGCTGGCTGTCTGACTGACTGACTGACTCTCTGACTGGCTGACTGACTGGCTGTCTGACTGACTGGCTGGCTGTCTGACTGACTGACTGGCTGGCTGGCTGTCTGACTGCCTAACAGAGAGACGTTGGGGGGGGTTGTGTGAATTACTTTAGTTTACATTAATTACACAAACACACACTGCTGATGTTTGAGGAACCACATTCATGGATTTGTTAAAATATTATAAGGATTACTACGTTGTCATAAACATTAGTCTAGTCAAGTGGACTCCAGCTAATCTCCTTCAAACTATTTTCCCCTCAAATTAATATTTCCACCTAATTTATTAAATGACTTATTGTCACGCTCCCTATCATCTTTCTATGCTTGTTGTTTTCTCTTATATATTCCTGTTCTGAGTGGCCCATCAGGCATTGTTTGGGCCGTCTAAAACGTGTGGTTGTATAGATATTGGGAAAGGTTAAGGTCCTCTTTAAAGACGAGCCGGAAATGTCAAGTGTCTCCCTGCCCCTCCGGTTCTCCCTGCCTCTCTGCACTGAGAGAAAGAGCCTGAAGGAGATACTAAGGTAACAAGGTGCCATTAGAGTTTCCCTGTAAACTGTTTCATCTTGGCTTCCCTTGACGCTGCAGAACAAGCTTTCACGTCACACAGACACACACACACACAAAGTGACACATCAGTCGCGCACAAACACAAACTGAGACTCCAAGTATAGAAGAAGATGCTATAAACCCATTAGCTAGCGATAGTGGCCTGTAGCTGCTCTAAACTCCAGTATTCATCCTCCTGTAGCTGCTCTAAACTCCAGTATTCATCCTCCTGTAGCTGCTCTAAACTCCAGTATTCCTCCTCCTGTAGCAGCTCTAAACTCCAGTATTCCTCCTCCTGTAGCTGCTCTAAACTCCAGTATTCCTCCTCCTGTAGCTGCTCTAAACTCCAGTATTCCTCCTCCTGTAGCTGCTCTAAACGCCAGTATTCCTCCTCCTGTAGCTGCTCTAAACGCCAGTATTCCTCCTCCTGTAGCTGCTCTAAACGCCAGTATTCCTCCTCCTGTAGCTGCTCTAAACGCCATTATTCCTCCTCCTGTAGCTGCTCTAAACGCCAGTATTCCTCCTCCTGTAGCTTGTTCTCCATCTTCTTTTGAAATGTTTTAAATAGTGAGCCACCATGTTTTGAGCACTTACAGTGGCAAGAAAAAGCATGTGAACCCTTGGATTTAATAACTGGTTGACCCTCCATTGGCAGCAATAACCTCAACCAAACGTTTTCTGTAGTTGTGGATCAGACCTGCACAACGGTCAGGAGGAATTTTGGACCAGTTCAGCAATATTCTTGGGATGTCTGGTGTGAACTGCTCTCTTGAGGTCATGCCACAGCATCTCAATTGGGTTGAGGTCAGGACTCGTGACTGGGCCACTCCAGAAGGTGTATTTTCTTCTGTTGAAGCCGTTCTGTTGTTGATTTACTTGTGTGTTTTGGGTCGTTGTCCTGGTGCATCACCCAACTTCTGTTGAGCTTCAATTGGCGGACAGATAGCCTTACATTCTGCTGCAAAATGTCTCGATAAACTTGGGAATTCATTTTTCTGTCGAAGATAGCAAGCTCTCCAGGCCCTGTGGCAGCAAAGCAGCTTCAAACCATGATGCTCCCTCCACCATACTTTACAGTTGGGATGAGGTTTTGATGTTGGTGTGCTGTGCCTTTTTTTCTCCACACATAGTGTTGTGTGTTCCTTCCAAACAACTCAATTTTAGTTTCATCTGTACACAGAATATTTTGCCAGTAGCGCTGTGGAACATCCAGGTGCTCTTTTGCAAACTTCAGACGTGCAACAATGGGGTTTTTTGGACAGCAGTGGCTTCTTCCGTGGTGTCCTCCCATGAACACCATTGTTGTTTAGTGTTTTATGTATTGTAGACTCGTCAACAGAGATGTTAGCATGTTCCAGAGATTTCTGTAAGTCTTCAGCTGACACTCTAGGATTCTTCTTAACCTCACTGAGCATTCTGCACTGTGCTCTTGCAGTCATCTTTGCAGGACGGCCACTCCTAGGGAGAGTAGCAACAGTACTGAACTTTCTCCATTTATAGACAATTTGTCTTACCATGGACTTATGAACATCAAGGCTTTTAGAGATACTTTTGTAACCCTTTCCAGCTTTATGCAAGTCAACAATTCTTAATCTGAGGTCTTCTGATATCTCTTTTGTTCGAGGCATGGTTCACATCAGACAATGCTTCTTGTGAATAGCAAACTTTTTTTTATATGGCAGGGCAGCTCTAACCAACATCTACAATCTCGTCTAATTGATTGGATTCCAGGTTAGCTGACTCCTGACTCCAACTAGGTTTTGGAGAAGTCATTAGCCTAGCGGTTCACATACTTTTTCCAACCTACACTGTGAATGTTTAAATGATGTATTCAATATAGACAAGAAAAATACAATAATTGGTGTGTTATTAGTTTAAGCAGACTGTGTTTGTCTATTGATCAGATGAATTGCAATTAATTGGAAAGTCCCTCTTTGCCATGCAAATGAACTGAATCCCCCCAAAAAACATTTCCACTGCATTTCAGCCCTGCCACAAAAGGACCAGCTGACATCATGTCAGTGATTCTCTCGTTAACACAGGTGTGAGTGTTGACGAGGACAAGGCTGGAGATCACTCTGTCATGCTGATTGAGTTCGAATAACAGACTGGAAGCTTCAAAAGGAGGGTGGTGCTTGGAATCATTGTTCTTCCTCTGTCAAGCATGGTTACCTGCAAGGAAACATGTGCCGTCATCATTGCTTTGCACAAAAAGGGCTTCCCAGGCAAGGATATTGCTGCCAGTAAGATTGCACCTAAATCAACCATTTATCGGATCATCAAGAACTTCAAGGGGAGCGGTTCAATTGTTGTGAAGAAGGCTTCAGGGCACCCAAGAAAGTCCAGCAAGCACCAGGACCGTCTCCTAAAGTTGATTCAGCTGCAGGATCGGGGCACCACCAGTACAGAGCTTGCTCAGGAATGGCAGCAGGCAGGTGTGAATGCATCTGCACGCACAGTGAGGCGAAGACTTTTGGAGGATGGCCTGGTGTCAAGAAGGGCAGCAAAGAAGCCACTACTCTCCGTGAAAAACATCAGGGACAGACTGATATTCTGTAAAAGGTACAGGGATTGGACTGCTGAGGACTGGGGTAAAGTCATTTTCTCTGATGAATCCCCTTTCAGATTGTTTGGGGCATCCGGAAAAAGCTTGTCCGGAGAAGACAAGGTGAGCGCTACCATCAGTCCTGTGTCATGCCAACAGTAAAGCATCCTGAGACCATTCATGTGTGGGGTTGCTTCTCAGCCAAGGGAGTGGGCTCACTCACAATTTTACCTAAGAACACAGCCATGAATAAAGAATGGTACCAACACATCCTCCGAGAGCAATTTCTCCCAACCATCCAGGAACAGTTTGGTGATGAACAATGCCTTTTCCAGCATGATGGAGCACCTTGCCATAAGGCAAAAGTGATAACTAAGTGGCTCGGGGAACAAAACGTTGATATTTTGGGTCCATGGCCAGGAAACTCCCCAGACCTTAATCCCATTGAGAACTTGTGGTCAATCCTCAAGAGGTGGGTGGACAAACAAAAACCCACAAATTCTGACAAACTCCAAGCATTGATTATGCAAGAATGGGCTGCCATCAGTCAGGATGTGGCCCAGAAGTTAATTGACAGCATGCCAGGGCGGATTCTAGAGGTCTTGAAAAAGAAGGGTCAACACTGCAAGTATTGACTCTTTGCATCAACTTCATGTAATTGTCAATAATAGCCTTTGACACTTATGAAATGCTTGTAATTATACTTCATATTCCATAGTAACATCTGACAAAAATATCTAAAGACACTGAAGCAGCAAACTTCGTGGAAATGAATATTTGTGTCATTCTCAACTTTTGGCCACGACTGTACATATAGTGCCTTCAGAAAGTATTTACACCCCTTGACTTTTTCCAAATGTTGTTGTTTTCCAGCCTGAATTTCAAATGGATGAAATAGTAGATGTTTTTTGACTGGCCTAAACACAATAAACAATAAAGTGGAATTATTGAATATCCCTTTGAGCATGGGGAAGTTATTCATCACATTTTGGATGGTGTGTCAATACACCCAGTCACTACAAAGATACAGGATCAGTTGCCGGAGAGGAAGGAAACCATTCAGGGATTTCACCATGAGGTCAATGGTGACTTTAAAACAGTTACAGAGTTTAATGGCTGTGATAGCAGAGAACTGAGGATGGATCAACAACATTGTAGTTACTCCACAATACTAACCTAATTGACAGAGTGCTTACCAAGAAGACAGTGAATGTTCCTGAGTGGCCGAGTTACAGTTTTGACTTAAATCTACTTGAACATCTATGTCAAGACCTGAAAATAGTTGTGTAGCAATGATCAACAACCAACTTGACAGAGTTTGAAGAATTTTGAGAAGAATAATGGGCAAATGTTGCACAATCCAGGTGTGCAAAGCTCTTAGAGACTTACCCAGAAAGACTCACAGCTGTATTCACTGCCAAAGGTGATTCTAACATTTATTGACTCAGAGGTGTGAATACTTATGTGAATGAGATATTTCTGTATTTCATTTTCAATAAATTTGCAAACATTTCTAATAACACGTTTTTTTTCTTTGTCATTATGGGGTACTGTGATGTCATTATGGGGTACTGTGTGTAGATGGATGAGAAGAGCATCTATTTAACCCATGTTGAATTCAGGTTGTAGCACAACAAAATGGGTAATAAGTCAAGGGGTATGAATACTTTCTGAAGGCACTTTTGAACTGGGTAAAACAGTATCTCAACATTGTTAAAGTGACCAGGGGGATACCTAGTCAGTTGTACAACTGAAGGCCTTCAATACTTTCCCAGTGTTCAAAGACGAAATGTAAACTGAACTAAAATATAAACACAACATGTAAAGTGTTGGTATCATGTTTCATGAGCTGAAATAAAAGATCCCAGACATGTTTAATACGCACAAAAAGCTTATTTCTCGCAAACTTTGTACACTAATTTGTTTACATCCCTGTTAGTGAGCATATCTCCTTTGCCAAGATAATCCATCCACCTTACAGGTGTGGCATATCAAGAAGCTGATTAAACATTATGATCATTACACAGGTGCATTACACAGAAAACACTGGAGAACCCCCTAACCCTCTGGCCATGCTGAAGAACCCCCTAACCCTCTGGCCATGCTGAAGGACCCCCTAACCCTCTGGCCATGCTGAAGAACCCCCTAACCCTCTGACCATGCTGAAGGACCCCCTAACCCTCTGGCCATGTTGAAGAACCCCCTAACCCTCTGACCATGCTGAAGGACCCCCTAACCCTCTGGCCATGTTGAAGAACCCCCTAACCCTCTGACCATGCTGAAGGACCCCCTAACCCTCTGGCCATGCTGAAGGACCCCCTAACCCTCTGGCCATGTTGAAGAACCCCCTAACCCTCTGGCCATGCTGGAAAACCCCCTAACCCTCTGGCCATGCTGAAGAACCCCCTAACCCTCTGGCCATGTTGAAGAACCCCCTAACCCTCTGGCCATGCTGGAAACCACTGAAGGACCCCCTAACCCTCTGGCCATGCTGGAGAACCCCCTAACCCTCTGGCCATGCTGGAAAACACTGAAAAAAAACCTAACCCTCTGGCCATGCTGGAGAACCCCCTAACCCTCTGGCCATGCTGAAGAACCCCCTAACCCTCTGGCCATGCTGGAGAACCCCCTAACCCTCTGGCCATGCTGGAAAACACTGAAAAACCCCCTAACACTCTGACCATGCTGAAGAACCCCCTAACCCTCTGGCCATGCTGGAGAACCCCCTAACCCTCTGGCCTTTCTGAAGAACCCCCTAACCCTCTGGCCATGCTGGAGAACCCCCTAACCCTCTGGCCATGCTGAAGAACCCCCTAACCCTCTGGCCATGCTGGAGGACCCCCTAACCCTCTGGCCATGCTGGAGGACCCCCTAACCCTCTGGCCATGCTGAAGAACCCTCTGGCCATGCTGGAGGGACCCCCTAACCCTCCAACAACCCCCTAACCCTCTGGCCATGCTGGAAAACACTGAAGTCTTCTTAGGGATAGGCGTCCCGCTTAGCGGGGCAACTTCCGGTGAAACTGGAGGGCGCGCAATTCAAATAATAATCATTAAAATGATGGATATTAAACATTTAGGTACATACAAGTGTATTATATCGGTTGAAAGCTTAAATTCTTGTTAATCTAACTGCACTGTCCAATTTACAGTAACCATTACAGCGAAAGCATGCCATGCAATTGTTTGAGGACGGTGCCCATTTATATCCCAAAAAGTCAGTTTAGTTGGCGCCATCGATTTGAGTAATCCACTCGTTCAACATGCAGAGAAAGGAATCCGAAAATCTTCCCCTAAACTTTGTTTCAACGAGTCAGAATATGTTTCTATTTACTCCTCAGATACCCTAAAATGTAATCAAACTATAATATTTGTTACGGAAAGAAGTATTTTCAATAGGAAACCGATTTTAGCAGGTGTGTCTTGTCTTCATGGCGCACGCAAACACGAATTTCCAAGACTGTGTCCCTGCATTAAAACTGATATTTCTTATTCGTTTTGGAAGTTACAAGCCTGGGACCTTGAACATAGACTGCTGACACCCTGTAGAAGCCATAGGAATTGCATCCTGGGAGCTAGAATTGAGTATGCCCTTATACTTGCCATTGTAAGGACATGGTCTCTCCAACAAACAAAAAAATTCTGGTTGGTTTTTCTTTGGATTTTCTCCTACCATATCTATTGTGTTATAGTCGCCTACATTATTTTAACATTTCTACAAACTTCAAAGTGTTTTCTTTCCAATGGCACCAATTATATGCATATCCTGACATGCCCAAAGCATATCCTTTGGGCACGTCATTCAGGTGGAAATTGTGAAAAAGGGGCCTAGCCCTAAGAAGTGTTTAATTTAGGAGACGTTTAGTTCTCATTTAGTGTGTTTCTCTCTCTCTCTCCCTCTCTCCATCTCTCTCCCCCTCCCCCTTCCTTCCTCTCTCCCCCTCTCGCGGCCTGAGGCCTTCTTTGTTTATACAGAGCTCTCATAATCACCTAACTTCTCCCTTGTCAGTCATCTCAAATCCCCTCCCCCTCTTCCCTTTCTCCTCCATCTCGTCCTCCACCCCTTTCTCTCTCTCTCTCTCTCTTCCTCCACATCTCTCTCGCTCCAGCAATATCCCAGGCTGGCCAATAGAGGGGGTAGTTCAGCCACTGCAGCCATATGAAGGCCTGTTTCTGTCTAGATGGACTGCTACCACTGTCAGCCACCATAGATAGACCTCTCACTAGGAACTTAAAGGGATAGTGCCAGCATGCTAGCAGTTCCTGTAGACTTCCAGTCATTCCGCTAACGCTAGTTAGCAATGGCTCCAGAAACGACATTCAACTTCCTTCAAACTGCACACAAAGACATAAAAATGAAATCCATGAGTCAGTCTGACTCTGGTTTAGTAGAAAAACAGGTCTTTGAAAAAATGTTGCATCAGAAGATACCAGCTTCATCTGATCAAGGTTCTATCGACTCTAGTGTCTTAGTGCTAGGCGAGGGCAAAAGCCTGCACTTCCCTGTATCTCCCCAGGACCAGGGTTAGTGAACACTGATTATATACCAGTGTCATTTGTGTCCGTGTTTTGTTTGGGTGAATACTCAGAGCCAAATGAACATTACTGATATAACAACCCCCCCCCAGCCATTCATAACAAGTTAGACCAGTTAGAGCTCCATTGGTTCTGGTGAGACAGACAGATGGGAGTGGATTTGTTGGGATTTGGCGTCTGGGCTACGGGACCCTCCCATTGGTTAAGCCGAGTTCCGATAAGACTTCAAAGGGCGGAGCTAATTAATAATATGTTTACATTATCCACGCTCATACGCAGCTTTGAGTCTGACCCCTCATTACTCTGTGTGTGTGTGTGTGTGTGTGTGTGTGTGTGTGGTGTGTGTGTGTGTGTGTGTGTGTGTGTGTGTGTGTGGGGGGGGGGGGGCAGTGTGCCCATCCAGCCCCCTAATTAAAAAACTAATTGGATAAGATAAATGAGACATTGTGAACTTTGTTGTTGAACATTGTTGGCATGAAAGAAACAATTCAATGTCGTATAAGAATCAGGACTCACTATAAATCAATGTCAAAAGTGAAGAACAAAATGCTAACTATGACTCCCTCTTCCTGCTATTGTTCTCTCTCTCTATCCCTCTCTATCCCTCTCCCTCTCTATCCCTCTCTATCCCTCTCCCTCTCTATCCCTCTCTATCCCTCTCTCTCTCTATCCCTCTCTATCCCTCTCCCTCTCTATCCCTCTCTATCCCTCTCCCTCTCTATCCCTCTCTATCCCTCTCTATCCCTCTCCCTCTCTATCCCTCTCTATCCCTCTCACTCTCTATCCCTCTCTATCCCTCTCTATCCCTCTCCCTCTCTATCCCTCTCTATCCCTCTCCCTCTCTATCCCTCTCTATCCCTCTCCCTCTCTATCCCTCTCTATCCCTCTCTATCCCTCTCTATCCCTCTCTATCCCTCTCTATCCCTCTCCCTCTCTATCCCTCTCTATCCCTCTCCCTCTCTATCCCTCTCTATCCCTCTCCCTCTCTATCCCTCTCTATCCCTCTCTATCCCTCTCCCTCTCTATCCCTCTCTATCCCTCTCCCTCTCTATCCCTCTCTATCCCTCTCCCTCTCTATCCCTCTCTATCCCTCTCCCTCTCTATCCCTCTCTATCCCTCTCCCTCTCTATCCCTCTCTATCCCTCTCCCTCTCTATCCCTCTCTATCCCTCTCCCTCTCTATCCCTCTCTATCCCTCTCACTCTCTATCCCTCTCTATCCCTCTCCCTCTCTATCCCTCTCTATCCCTCTCCCTCTCTATCCCTCTCTATCCCTCTCTCTCTCTATCCCTCTCTATCCCTATCCCTCTCTATCCCTCTCCCTCTCTATCCCTCTCTATCCCTCTCACTCTCTATCCCTCTCTATCCCTCTCCCTCTCTATCCCTCTCTATCCCTCTCCCTCTCTATCCCTCTCTATCCCTCTCCCTCTCTATCCCTCTCTATCCCTCTCCCTCTCTATCCCTCTCTATCCCTCTCCCTCTCTATCCCTCTCTATCCCTCTCCCTCTCTATCCCTCTCTATCCCTCTCCCTCTCTATCCCTCTCTATCCCTCTCCCTCTCTATCCCTCTCTATCCCTCTCACTCTCTATCCCTCTCTATCCCTCTCCCTCTCTATCCCTCTCTATCCCTCTCCCTCTCTATCCCTCTCTATCCCTCTCCCTCTCTATCCCTCTCTATCCCTCTCCCTCTCTATCCCTCTCCCTCTCTATCCCTCTCTATCCCTCTCCCTCTCTATCCCTCTCCCTCTCTCTACAGCCCAGTCCTATCCCGAGCCCAGTGCTTGGTGGGAAGCCCAACGCTAGCCAATCCCTGCTGGCCTGGTGCCGTGAGGTCACAAAGAATTACCGCGGAGTCAAGATTACCAACTTCACCACATCCTGGAGGAACGGCCTGGCATTCTGCGCCCTTCTCCATCACTTCAGACCTGATTACATGTGAGTTATACACACACACACTCCTACACTCAAGAGTCCATATGGGAAACCTAATGATCTATCTAGAGAAGAGAGCACAGGATAAAGCATCAAAGGTGTGTGTGTGTGTGTGTGTGTGTGTGTGTGTGTGTGTGTGTGTGTGTGTGTGTGTGTGTGTGTGTGTGTGTGTGTGTGTGTGTGTGTGTTGTGTGTGTGTGTGTGTGTGATTGTTGTGTTATTCTAGTATTTTCCACTCTATTAGTTTAGCTGATTGAGCTGCTGTGAAATTGCATGTTACAGTTCTAATGCCATTACATGTGACGCATATCTAATCACACCCTCCTCTCTCCCGCCCGCCCTCTCTCTCTCTCTCCCCCTCTCTCTCCCCCTCTCTCTCTCTCTCTCTCTCTGTTCTCTCTCTCTCTCTCTGTTCTCTCTCTCTCTGACCTCTCTGTTCTCTCTCTCTCTCTGATCTCTCCTCTGTTCTCTCTCTCTCTGACCTCTCTGTTCTCTCTCTCTCTGATCTCTCCTCTGTTCTCTCTCTCTCTGATCTTTCCTCTGTTCTCTCTCTCTCTGACCTCTGTTCTCTCTCTGTCTCTGACCTCTCCTCTGTTCTGTCTCTCTCTCTGACCTCTCCTCTGTTCTGTCTCTCTCTGACCTCTCCTCTGTTCTGTCTCTCTCTCTGACCTCTCCTCTGTTCTGTCTCTCTCTCTGACCTCTCCTCTGTTCTGTCTCTCTCTCTGACCTCTCCTCTGTTCTGTCTCTCTCTCTGACCTCTCCTCTGTTCTGTCTCTCTCTCTGACCTCTCCTCTGTTCTGTCTCTCTCTGACCTCTCCTCTGTTCTGTCTCTCTCTGACCTCTCCTCTGTTCTGTCTCTCTCTCTGACCTCTCCTCTGTTCTCTCTCTCTGACCTCTCCTCTGTTCTGTCTCTCTCTCTGACCTCTCCTCTGTTCTGTCTCTCTCTGACCTCTCCTCTGTTCTGTCTCTCTCTCTGACCTCTCCTCTGTTCTGTCTCTCTCTCTGACCTCTCCTCTGTTCTCTCTCTCTCTCTGACCTCTCCTCTGTTCTGTCTCTCTCTCTGACCTCTCCTCTGTTCTGTCTCTCTCTCTGACCTCTCCTCTGTTCACTCTCTCTCTGACCTCTCCTCTGTTCTGTCTCTCTCTCTGACCTCTCCTCTGTTCTGTCTCTCTCTCTGACCTCTCCTCTGTTCTGTCTCTCTCTCTGACCTCTCCTCTGTTCTGTCTCTCTCTCTGACCTCTCCTCTGTTCTGTCTCTCTCTGACCTCTCCTCTGTTCTGTCTCTCTCTCTGACCTCTCCTCTGTTCTGTCTCTCTCTCTGACCTCTCCTCTGTTCTGTCTCTCTCTCTGACCTCTCCTCTGTTCTGTCTCTCTCTGACCTCTCCTCTGTTCTGTCTCTCTCTCTGACCTCTCCTCTGTTCTCTCTCTCTCTGACCTCTCCTCTGTTCTGTCTCTCTCTCTGACCTCTCCTCTGTTCTGTCTCTCTCTCTGACCTCTCCTCTGTTCTGTCTCTCTCTCTGACCTCTCCTCTGTTCTCTCTCTCTCTGATCTTTCCTCTGTTCTCTCTCTCTCTGACCTCTGTTCTCTCTCTGTCTCTGACCTCTCCTCTGTTCTGTCTCTCTCTCTGACCTCTCCTCTGTTCTGTCTCTCTCTGACCTCTCCTCTGTTCTGTCTCTCTCTCTGACCTCTCCTCTGTTCTGTCTCTCTCTCTGACCTCTCCTCTGTTCTGTCTCTCTCTGACCTCTCCTCTGTTCTGTCTCTCTCTCTGACCTCTCCTCTGTTCTGTCTCTCTCTCTGACCTCTCCTCTGTTCTCTCTCTCTCTCTGACCTCTCCTCTGTTCTGTCTCTCTCTCTGACCTCTCCTCTGTTCTCTCTCTCTCTGACCTCTCCTCTGTTCTGTCTCTCTCTCTGACCTCTCCTCTGTTCTGTCTCTCTCTCTGACCTCTCCTCTGTTCTGTCTCTCTCTCTGACCTCTCCTCTGTTCTGTCTCTCTCTCTGACCTCTCCTCTGTTCTGTCTCTCTCTCTGACCTCTCCTCTGTTCTGTCTCTCTCTCTGACCTCTCCTCTGTTCTGTCTCTCTCTCTGACCTCTCCTCTGTTCTGTCTCTCTCTCTGACCTCTCCTCTGTTCTGTCTCTCTCTCTGACCTCTCCTCTGTTCTCTCTCTCTGACCTCTCCTCTGTTCTCTCTCTCTCTGACCTCTCCTCTGTTCTGTCTCTCTCTCTGACCTCTCCTCTGTTCTGTCTCTCTCTCTGACCTCTCCTCTGTTCTCTCTCTCTCTGAACTCTCCTCTGTTCTGTCTCTCTCTCTGACCTCTCCTCTGTTCTGTCTCTCTCTGACCTCTCCTCTGTTCTGTCTCTCTCTCTGACCTCTCCTCTGTTCTCTCTCTCTGACCTCTCCTCTGTTCTCTCTCTCTCTGACCTCTCCTCTGTTCTCTCTCTCTCTCTGACCTCTCCTCTGTTCTCTCTCTCTCTGACCTCTCCTCTGTTCTGTCTCTCTCTGACCTCTCCTCTGTTCTGTCTCTCTCTGACCTCTCCTCTGTTCTGTCTCTCTCTCTCTGACCTCTCCTCTGTTCTCTCTCTCTGACCTCTCCTCTGTTCTGTCTCTCTCTCTGACCTCTCCTCTGTTCTCTCTCTCTCTGACCTCTCCTCTGTTCTGTCTCTCTCTGACCTCTCCTCTGTTCTGTCTCTCTCTCTGACCTCTCCTCTGTTCTCTCTCTCTGACCTCTCCTCTGTTCTGTCTCTCTCTGACCTCTCCTCTGTTCTGTCTCTCTCTCTGACCTCTCCTCTGTTCTGTCTCTCTCTCTGACCTCTCCTCTGTTCTCTCTCTCTCTGACCTCTCCTCTGTTCTGTCTCTCTCTCTGACCTCTCCTCTGTTCTGTCTCTCTCTCTGACCTCTCCTCTGTTCTGTCTCTCTCTCTGACCTCTCCTCTGTTCTGTCTCTCTCTCTGACCTCTCCTCTGTTCTGTCTCTCTCTCTGACCTCTCCTCTGTTCTGTCTCTCTCTCTGACCTCTCCTCTGTTCTGTCTCTCTCTCTGACCTCTCCTCTGTTCTCTCTCTCTCTCTGACCTCTCCTCTGTTCTGTCTCTCTCTGACCTCTCCTCTGTTCTGTCTCTCTCTCTGACCTCTCCTCTGTTCTCTCTCTCTGACCTCTCCTCTGTTCTGTCTCTCTCTCTGACCTCTCCTCTGTTCTCTCTCTCTCTGACCTCTCCTCTGTTCTCTCTCTCTCTCTGACCTCTCCTCTGTTCTCTCTCTCTCTGACCTCTCCTCTGTTCTGTCTCTCTCTGACCTCTCCTCTGTTCTCTCTCTCTCTGACCTCTCCTCTGTTCTGTCTCTCTCTCTGACCTCTCCTCTGTTCTGTCTCTCTCTCTGACCTCTCCTCTGTTCTGTCTCTCTCTGACCTCTCCTCTGTTCTGTCTCTCTCTCTGACCTCTCCTCTGTTCTGTCTCTCTCTCTGACCTCTCCTCTGTTCTCTCTCTCTCTGACCTCTCCTCTGTTCTGTCTCTCTCTCTGACCTCTCCTCTGTTCTGTCTCTCTCTCTGACCTCTCCTCTGTTCTGTCTCTCTCTCGGACCTCTCCTCTGTTCTGTCTCTCTCTCTGACCTCTCCTCTGTTCTGTCTCTCTCTCTGACCTCTCCTCTGTTCTGTCTTTCTCTCTGACCTCTCCTCTGTTCTGTCTCTCTCTCTGACCTCTCCTCTGTTCTGTCTCTCTCTCTGACCTCTCCTCTGTTCTGTCTCTCTCTCTGACCTCTCCTCTGTTCTGTCTCTCTCTGACCTCTCCTCTGTTCTCTCTCTCTCTGACCTCTCCTCTGTTCTGTCTCTCTCTCTGACCTCTCCTCTGTTCTGTCTCTCTCTCTGACCTCTCCTCTGTTCTGTCTCTCTCTCTGACCTCTCCTCTGTTCTGTCTCTCTCTCTGACCTCTCCTCTGTTCTGTCTCTCTCTCTGACCTCTCCTCTGTTCTGTCTCTCTCTCTGACCTCTCCTCTGTTCTGTCTCTCTCTCTGACCTCTCCTCTGTTCTGTCTCTCTCTCTGACCTCTCCTCTGTTCTCTCTCTCTGACCTCTCCTCTGTTCTGTCTCTCTCTCTGACCTCTCCTCTGTTCTGTCTCTCTCTCTGACCTCTCCTCTGTTCTGTCTCTCTCTCTGACCTCTCCTCTGTTCTGTCTCTCTCTCTGACCTCTCCTCTGTTCTGTCTCTCTCTCTGACCTCTCCTCTGTTCTCTCTCTCTGACCTCTCCTCTGTTCTGTCTCTCTCTCTGACCTCTCCTCTGTTCTGTCTCTCTCTGACCTCTCCTCTGTTCTGTCTCTCTCTCTGACCTCTCCTCTGTTCTCTCCAGAGACTACAAGGCCCTCAATCCTCAGGATATTAAGGAAAACAACAAAAAGGTAAGTGTCTGCTGCCCTCTGTGCCGCTCACACACACACACACACACACACACACACACACACACACACACACACACAGGCTTTGCACAAGTGTTTCCAGGCTTTGCACCAAAGGTGTTTGGGCCAAACACTGGTTTCCACCTCCGAGGCAACTGTTCTGATTATGCAGAGGTTGTTGACACTTCTCTGTCCAAGTGTCAGTGTCAGCCCTGGTGATGGAAATACTGGTCCTGTAGAGGAATAACACCATTACTGGTCCTGTAGTGGAATAACACCATTACTGGTCCTGTAGTGGAATAAGACCGTTACTGGTCCTGTAGTGGAATAACACCGTTACTGGTCCTGTAGTGGAATAACACCGTTACTGGTCCTGTAGTGGAATAACACCATTACTGGTCCTGTAGTGGAATAACACCGTTACTGGTGCTGTAGTGGAATAACACCATTACTGGTCCTGTAGAGGAATAACACCATTACTGGTCCTGTAGTGGAATAACACCATTACTGGTCCTGTAGTGGAATAAGACCGTTACTGGTCCTGTAGTGGAATAACACCGTTACTGGTCCTGTAGTGGAATAACACCATTACTGGTCCTGTAGTGGAATAACACCGTTACTGGTGCTGTAGAGGAATAACACCATTACTGGTCCTGTAGTGGAATAAGACCGTTACTGGTCCTGTAGTGGAATAACACCGTTACTGGTCCTGTAGTGGAATAACACCATTACTGGTCCTGTAGTGGAATAACACCGTTACTGGTGCTGTAGAGGAATAACACCATTACTGGTCCTGTAGTGGAATAACACCATTACTGGTCCTGTAGTGGAATAAGACCGTTACTGGTCCTGTAGTGGAATAACACCGTTACTGGTCCTGTAGTGGAATAACACCATTACTGGTCCTGTAGTGGAATAACACCGTTACTGGTGCTGTAGAGGAATAACACCATTACTGGTCCTGTAGTGGAATAAGACCGTTACTGGTCCTGTAGTGGAATAACACCGTTACTGGTCCTGTAGTGGAATAACACCATTACTGGTCCTGTAGTGGAATAACACCGTTACTGGTGCTGTAGAGGAATAACACCATTACTGGTGCTGTAGTGGAATAACACCGTTACTGGTGCTGTAGAGGAATAACACCATTACTGGTGCTGTAGAGGAATAAGACCGTTAGTGAGTTTTGTCTTGCTCGCCTTTTGTCCGCATACACAATTAGAGGGTTAGAGGGTTGGAGAGGTAGAGGGTATGGGGCGGAGGGGTAGAGGGTATGGGGCGGAGGGGTAGAGAGTATGGGGCGGAGGGGTAGAGAGTATGGGGTGGAGGGGTAGAGGGTATGGGGTGGAGGGGTAGAGGGTATGGGGCGGAGGGGTAGAGGGTATGGGGCGGAGGGGTAGAGGGTATGGGGTGGAGGGTTAGAGGGTATGGGGCGGAGGGGTAGAGAGTATGGGGCGGAGGGGTAGAGGGTATGGGGCGGAGGGGTAGAGGGTATGGGGCGGAGGGGTAGAGAGTATGGGGCGGAGGGGTAGAGAGTATGGGGTGGAGGGGTAGAGGGTATGGGGTGGAGGGGTAGAGGGTATGGGGCGGAGAGGTAGAGAGTATGGGGTGGAGGGGTAGAGGGTATGGGGTGGAGGGGTAGAGGGTATTGGGCGGAGGGGTAGAGGGTATGGGGTGGAGGGGTAGAGAGTATGGGGTGGAGGGTTAGAGGGTATGGGGCGGAGGGGTAGAGAGTATGGGGCGGAGGGGTAGAGGGTATGGGGCGGAGGGGTAGAGGGTATGGGGCGGAGGGGTAGAGAGTATGGGGTGGAGGGGTAGAGGGTATGGGGCGGAGGGGTAGAGGGTATGGGGCGGAGGGGTAGAGGGTATGGGGCGGAGGGGTAGAGGGTATGGGGCGGAGGGGTAGAGAGTATGGGGCGGAGGGGTAGAGAGTATGGGGCGGAGGGGTAGAGGGTATGGGGTGGAGGGGTAGAGGGTATGGGGCGGAGGGGTAGAGAGTATGGGGTGGAGGGGTAGAGGGTATGGGGTGGAGGGGTAGAGGGTATGGGGTGGAGGGGTAGAGAGTATGGGGTGGAGGGGTAGAGGGTATTGGGCGGAGGGGTAGAGGGTATGGGGTGGAGGGGTAGAGAGTATGGGGTGGAGGGTTAGAGGGTATGGGGCGGAGGGGTAGAGAGTATGGGGCGGAGGGGTAGAGGGTATGGGGTGGAGGGGTAGAGGGTATGGGGCGGAGGGGTAGAGAGTATGGGGCGGAGGGGTAGAGGGTATGGGGCGGAGGGGTAGAGGGTATGGGGCGGAGGGGTAGAGAGTATGGGGTGGAGGGGTAGAGGGTATGGGGTGGAGGGGTAGAGGGTATTGGGCGGAGGGGTAGAGGGTATGGGGTGGAGGGGTAGAGAGTATGGGGTGGAGGGGTAGAGAGTATGGGGTGGAGGGGTAGAGGGTATTGGGCGGAGGGGTAGAGGGTATTGGGCGGAGGGGTAGAGGGTATGGGGCGGAGGGGTAGAGAGTATTGGGCGGAGGGGTAGAGAGTATGGGGTGGAGGGGTAGAGGGTATTGGGCGGAGGGGTAGAGAGTATGGGGTGGAGGGGTAGAGGGTATGGGGCGGAGGGGTAGAGAGTATTGGGCGGAGGGGTAGAGAGTATTGGGCGGAGGGGTAGAGAGTATGGGGTGGAGGGGTAGAGAGTATTGGGCGGAGGGGTAGAGAGTATGGGGTGGAGGGGTAGAGAGTATGGGGTGGAGGGGTAGAGGGTATGGGGCGGAGGGGTAGAGAGTATTGGGCGGAGGGGTAGAGAGTATTGGGCGGAGGGGTAGAGAGTATGGGGTGGAGGGGTAGAGAGTATTGGGCGGAGGGGTAGAGAGTATTGGGCGGAGGGGTAGAGGGTATGGGGTGGAGGGGTAGAGAGTATGGGGTGGAGGGTTAGAGGGTATGGGGCGGAGGGGTAGAGAGTATGGGGCGGAGGGGTAGAGGGTATGGGGTGGAGGGGTAGAGGGTATGGGGCGGAGGGGTAGAGAGTATGGGGCGGAGGGGTAGAGGGTATGGGGCGGAGGGGTAGAGGGTATGGGGCGGAGGGGTAGAGAGTATGGGGTGGAGGGGTAGAGGGTATGGGGTGGAGGGGTAGAGGGTATTGGGCGGAGGGGTAGAGGGTATGGGGTGGAGGGGTAGAGAGTATGGGGTGGAGGGGTAGAGGGTATTGGGCGGAGGGGTAGAGGGTATTGGGCGGAGGGGTAGAGGGTATTGGGCGGAGGGGTAGAGGGTATGGGGCGGAGGGGTAGAGAGTATTGGGCGGAGGGGTAGAGAGTATGGGGTGGAGGGGTAGAGGGTATTGGGCGGAGGGGTAGAGAGTATGGGGTGGAGGGGTAGAGGGTATGGGGCGGAGGGGTAGAGAGTATTGGGCGGAGGGGTAGAGAGTATTGGGCGGAGGGGTAGAGAGTATGGGGTGGAGGGGTAGAGAGTATTGGGCGGAGGGGTAGAGAGTATGGGGTGGAGGGGTGGAGGGGTAGAGAGTATGGGGTGGAGGGGTAGAGGGTATGGGGCGGAGGGGTAGAGAGTATTGGGCGGAGGGGTAGAGAGTATTGGGCGGAGGGGTAGAGAGTATGGGGTGGAGGGGTAGAGAGTATTGGGCGGAGGGGTAGAGAGTATTGGGCGGAGGGGTAGGGGGAAAGTCACCTCTGAGAGGTATAGTATCATAAATAGACGACCTGCCGTGTGTGTGTGTGTGTGTGTGTGTGTGTGTGTGTGTGTGTGTGTGTGTGTGTGTGTGAGTGTGTGAGTGTGTGAGTGTGTGAGTGAGTGAGTGAGTGAGTGAGTGAGTGAGTGAGTGAGTGAGTGAGTGAGTGAGTGAGTGAGTGAGTGAGTGAGTGAGTGAGTGAGTGTGTGTGTGTGTGTGTGTGATAAATGCCTGTGTGGGTGAGGGGACACATGTAAGATGTGTGTGTGGTTTCATGGACCAGGCCTTGCAATGATGTAATCCTGTTTACAGCTGTCTTCCTTCTTTCATTCAGCCCTTCTCTCGTTCCTCCTCTCAACCCATTGAGGAATTTGCTGCGAGACGGGGCCTGACAAATAGGCTTTCACACACACACACACTCCCTGGTCCCAAAAACCGTACCACACTTCTGTATGGGGAGTAGAAAGAGAAAGATGTGTGAGACGTAGAGAGGTAATGTAGCTACAACAAGAGGAGAGAGGTAATGTAGTCACATCAACAAGGGGAGAGAGAGAGGTAATGTAGCTACAACAAGAGGAGACCGGTAATGTAGTCACATCAACAAGGCAGAGAGAGGTAATGTAGTCACATCAACAAGGGAGAGAGAGGTAATGTAGTCACATCAACAAGGGAGAGAGAGGTAATGTAGCCACAACAAGAGGAGACGTAGCTACAACAAGAGGAGAGAGGTAATGTAGTCACATCAACAAGGGGAGAGAGAGGTAATGTAGCCACAACAAGCGGAGAGAGGTAATGTAGCCACAACAAGCGGAGAGAGGAAATGTAGCCACAACAAGGGGAGAGAGAGGTAATGTAGCCACATCAACAAGGGGAGAGAGAGGTAATGTAGCCACATCAGCAAGGGGAGAGAGGGGTCATGTAGCCATGGCAACAAGGGGAGAGGTAATGTAGTCACGGCAACAAGGGGAGAGAGGTAATGTAGTCACGGCAACAAGGTGAGAGAGAGGTAATGTAGCCACATCAACAAGGGGGGAAAGAGAGGTAATATAGTCACATCAACAAGGGGGGAAAGAGAGGTAATGTAGCTACATCAACAAGAGGAGAGAGGTATTGTAGCCACATCAGCAAGGGGAGAGAGATAATATAGTCACATCAACAAAGGGGGGAAGAGAGGTAATGTAGCCACAAACAAGTGGAGAGAGGTAATATAGCCACATCAAGAGAGAGGTAATGTAGCCACAACAAGAGGAGAGAGGTAATGTAGCCACAACAAGCGGAGAGAGGTAATATAGTCACATCAACAACGGGAGAGAGAGAGGTAATGTAGCCACAACAAGCGGAGAGAGGTAATATAGTCACATCAACAAGGGGAGAGGTAATGTAGCTACAACAAGAGGAGAGAGGGAGAGAGAGAGGTAATGTAGTCACATCAACAAGAGGAGAGAGGTAATGTAGCCACAACAAGAGGAGAGAGGTAATATAGCCACAGAGGAGAGAGGTAATGTAGCCACACAAATAGGAGGGTGAAAGGTAATGTAGTCACAACAAGAGGAGCGAGGTAATGTAGTCACATCAACAAGTGGAGAGAGGTAATGTAGCTACATCAACACAACATCAACACCAGGTCAAATGGCAACCATGTGAATCACAATAAACAGAAGGAATATTTTCTGATCTTTCTGATTTTATAATCACAGTTGTCATTTGTATAGAATACAACGAGGAATTTGAACTCCAATGGTTAGACCTCTCTTCACCGTTGTGAATAATCCGTGTGAGTGCTCGGGGCGCCTAAACCTGGTCCTCCCTCAGCAGCACACTGCCTCATATCAGATATCATGGGGAATTACTTCTGCTTTTTCTCATTACACACAAAAACACACACACACACACAGCGCAGTGTGTTCATTCATTGATAATGGATCTTTTCAAAGGCCATGATGATAAAAACTCAAAATATTCTCCTGTTATTGATTGTCCTTATCAGTCATATTTCAATGGTCTGTCTGTCTGTCTCTGGGGTTACTGCACCGTGCAATCACTTCTTACACAAGAAGGGGGGAGGAGGAAGGGGGGAGGAGGAAGAGGGGGAGGGTGTCTTGTCATTTAGATAGAAATCAATGGTTTGACTCTCTTCTCCTCCATTTTGACTTTCCCCCTCTATTCTGCTCTCTTCCACTCTCTTTCTCCGTCTCCGTCTCCCTCCTCTCTCTCTTTTAACTTCCTTATTTCTCTATACTGTACCACAGGAATCAACTAGATTTAACTTGGGGCGGCAGCGTAGCCTAGTGGTTAGAGTGTTGGACTAGTAACCTAAAGGTTGCAAGATCAAATCCCCGAGCTGACAAGGCAGTTAACCCACTGTTCCTAGGCTGTCATTGTAAATAAGAATTTGTTCTTAACTGACTTGCCTAGTTAAATATTTCTCTATACTGTACACCAGGGGTCATCAACTAGATTTAACTTCCTTATTTATCTATACTGTACACCAGGGGTCATCAACTAGATTTAACTTCCTTATTTATCTATACTGTACACCAGGGGTCATCAACTAGATTTAACTTCCTTATTTATCTATACTGTACACCAGAGGTCATCAACTAGATTTAACTTCCTTATTTATCTATACTGTACACCAGGGGTCATCAACTAGATTTAACTTCCTTATTTATCTATACTGTACACCAGGGGTCATCAACTAGATTCAGCCGCCAGCTGGTCGGGGGTCGGAACATAATTACAGATCATTTGTAGACTTCAAATTGACCACAAGAAGCCCTAAACAGACATCATATTTGACTGAAACATCTTTTATAATCGAGCTAACATATGATCACGTCTCTCTATTACACGTGGGAATACTGGAACAGAGTTCCAAAATGTAAATCACTTGGAGACTATTTATTTCCTGGTGTTCGTTGTCTTCTATGTTCAACAATGAACATGCACATTTTTTTCAAGTATTTTATTTTTTACCTAGAAACTTGGGGGGGCTAATAAAAACACCTGCCGGCCTCCAGTTGGGGGGAACCCTGCTGTACTCTGGGTAATTTACACACTGCCTGCAGTAGAGTACAGAATGTTGGTGAACCCTGCTGTACTCTGGGTAAATTACACACTGCCTGCAGTAGAGTACAGAATGTTGGTGAACCCTGCTGTACTCTGGGTAAATTACACACTGCCTGCAGTAGAGTACAGAATGTTGGTGAACCCTGCTGTACTCTGGGTAATTTACACACTGCCTGCAGTAGAGTACAGAATGTTGGTGAACCCTGCTGTACTCTGGGTAAATTACACACTGCCTGCAGTAGAGTACAGAATGTTGGTGAACCCTGCTGTACTCTGGGTAAATTACACACTGCCTGCAGTAGAGTACAGAATGTTGGTGAACCCTGCTGTACTCTGGGTAATTTACACACTGCCTGCAGTAGAGTACAGAATGTTGGTGAACCCTGCTGTACTCTGGGTAAATTACACACTGCCTGCAGTAGAGTACAGAATGTTGGTGAACCCTGCTGTACTCTGGGTAAATTACACACTGCCTGCAGTAGAGTACAGAATGTTGGTGAACCCTGCTGTACTCTGGGTAAATTACACACTGCCTGCAGTAGAGTACAGAATGTTGGTGAACCCTGCTGTACTCTGGGTAAATTACACACTGCCTGCAGTAGAGTACAGAATGTTGGTGAACCCTGCTGTACTCTGGGTAAATTACACACTGCCTGCAGTAGAGTACAGAATGTTGGTGAACCCTGCTGTACTCTGGGTAAATTACACACTGCCTGCAGTAGAGTACAGAATGTTGGTGAACCCTGCTGTACTCTGGGTAAATTACACACTGCCTGCAGTAGAGTACAGAATGTTGGTGAACCCTGCTGTACTCTGGGTAAATTACACACTGCCTGCAGTAGAGTACAGAATGTTGGTGAACCCTGCTGTACTCTGGGTAATTTACACACTGCCTGCAGTAGAGTACAGAATGTTGGTGAACCCTGCTGTACTCTGGGTAAATTACACACTGCCTGCAGTAGAGTACAGAATGTTGGTGAACCCTGCTGTACTCTGGGTAAATTACACACTGCCTGCCTGCAGTAGAGTACAGAATGTTGGTTAACCCTGCTGTACTCTGGGTAAATTACACACTGCCTGCCTGCAGTAGAGTACAGAATATTGGTGAACCCTGCTGTACTCTGGGTAAATTACACACTGCCTGCAGTAGAGTACAGAATGTTGGTTAACCCTGCTGTACTCTGGGTAAATTACACACTGCCTGCAGTAGAGTACAGAATGTTGGTGAACCCTGCTGTACTCTGGGTAATTTACACACTGCCTGCAGTAGAGTACAGAATGTTGGTGAACCCTGCTGTACTCTGGGTAAATTACACACTGCCTGCCTGCAGTAGAGTACAGAATATTGGTGAACCCTGCTGTACTCTGGGTAAATTACACACTGCCTGCAGTAGAGTACAGAATGTTGGTTAACCCTGCTGTACTCTGGGTAAATTACACACTGCCTGCAGTAGAGTACAGAATGTTGGTGAACCCTGCTGTACTCTGGGTAATTTACACACTGCCTGCAGTAGAGTACAGAATGTTGGTGAACCCTGCTGTACTCTGGGTAATTTACACACTGCCTGCAGTAGAGTACAGAATGTTGGTGAACCCTGCTGTACTCTGGGTAAATTACACACTGCCTGCAGTAGAGTACAGAATGTTGGTGAACCCTGCTGTACTCTGGGTAAATTACACACTGCCTGCAGTAGAGTACAGAATGTTGGTGAACCCTGCTGTACTCTGGGTAATTTACACACTGCCTGCAGTAGAGTACAGAATGTTGGTGAACCCTGCTGTACTCTGGGTAAATTACACACTGCCTGCAGTAGAGTACAGAATGTTGGTGAACCCTGCTGTACTCTGGGTAAATTACACACTGCCTGCAGTAGAGTACAGAATGTTGGTGAACCCTGCTGTACTCTGGGTAAATTACACACTGCCTGCAGTAGAGTACAGAATGTTGGTGAACCCTGCTGTACTCTGGGTAAATTACACACTGCCTGCAGTAGAGTACAGAATGTTGGTGAACCCTGCTGTACTCTGGGTAATTTACACACTGCCTGCAGTAGAGTACAGAATGTTGGTGAACCCTGCTGTACTCTGGGTAAATTACACACTGCCTGCAGTAGAGTACAGAATGTTGGTGAACCCTGCTGTACTCTGGGTAAATTACACACTGCCTGCCTGCAGTAGAGTACAGAATGTTGGTTAACCCTGCTGTACTCTGGGTAAATTACACACTGCCTGCCTGCAGTAGAGTACAGAATATTGGTGAACCCTGCTGTACTCTGGGTAAATTACACACTGCCTGCAGTAGAGTACAGAATGTTGGTTAACCCTGCTGTACTCTGGGTAAATTACACACTGCCTGCAGTAGAGTACAGAATGTTGGTGAACCCTGCTGTACTCTGGGTAATTTACACACTGCCTGCAGTAGAGTACAGAATGTTGGTGAACCCTGCTGTACTCTGGGTAAATTACACACTGCCTGCAGTAGAGTACAGAATGTTGGTGAACCCTGCTGTACTCTGGGTAAATTACACACTGCCTGCAGTAGAGTACAGAATGTTGGTGAACCCTGCTGTACTCTGGGTAATTTACACACTGCCTGCAGTAGAGTACAGAATGTTGGTGAACCCTGCTGTACTCTGGGTAATTTACACACTGCCTGCAGTAGAGTACAGAATGTTGGTGAACCCTGCTGTACTCTGGGTAATTTACACACTGCCTGCAGTAGAGTACAGAATGTTGGTGAACCCTGCTGTACTCTGGGTAATTTACACACTGCCTGCAGTAGAGTACAGAATGTTGGTGAACCCTGCTGTACTCTGGGTAATTTACACACTGCCTGCAGTAGAGTACAGAATGTTGGTGAACCCTGCTGTACTCTGGGTAATTTACACACTGCCTGCAGTAGAGTACAGAATGTTGGTGAACCCTGCTGTACTCTGGGTAATTTACACACTGCCTGCAGTAGAGTACAGAATGTTGGTGAACCCTGCTGTACTCTGGGTAAATTACACACTGCCTGCAGTAGAGTACAGAATGTTGGTGAACCCTGCTGTACTCTGGGTAATTTACACACTGCCTGCAGTAGAGTACAGAATGTTGGTGAACCCTGCTGTACTCTGGGTAAATTACACACTGCCTGCAGTAGAGTACAGAATGTTGGTGAACCCTGCTGTACTCTGGGTAAATTACACACTGCCTGCAGTAGAGTACAGAATGTTGGTGAACCCTGCTGTACTCTGGGTAATTTACACACTGCCTGCAGTAGAGTACAGAATGTTGGTGAACCCTGCTGTACTCTGGGTAAATTACACACTGCCTGCAGTAGAGTACAGAATGTTGGTGAACCCTGCTGTACTCTGGGTAAATTACACACTGCCTGCAGTAGAGTACAGAATGTTGGTGAACCCTGCTGTACTCTGGGTAATTTACACACTGCCTGCAGTAGAGTACAGAATATTGGTGAACCCTGCTGTACTCTGGGTAAATTACACACTGCCTGCAGTAGAGTACAGAATGTTGGTGAACCCTGCTGTACTCTGGGTAATTTACACACTGCCTGCAGTAGAGTACAGAATGTTGGTGAACCCTGCTGTACTCTGGGTAATTTACACACTGCCTGCAGTAGAGTACAGAATGTTGGTGAACCCTGCTGTACTCTGGGTAATTTACACTCTGCCTGCAGTAGAGTACAGAATGTTGGTGAACCCTGCTGTACTCTGGGTAAATTACACACTGCCTGCAGTAGAGTACAGAATGTTGGTGAACCCTGCTGTACTCTGGGTAATTTACACACTGCCTGCAGTAGAGTACAGAATGTTGGTGAACCCTGCTGTACTCTGGGTAAATTACACACTGCCTGCAGTAGAGTACAGAATGTTGGGGAACCCTGCTGTACTCTGGGTAATTTACACACTGCCTGCAGTAGAGTACAGAATGTTGGTGAACCCTGCTGTACTCTGGGTAATTTACACACTGCCTGCAGTAGAGTACAGAATGTTGGTGAACCCTGCTGTACTCTGGGTAATTTACACACTGCCTGCAGTAGAGTACAGAATGTTGGTGAACCCTGCTGTACTCTGGGTAAATTACACACTGCCTGCAGTAGAGTACAGAATGTTGGTGAACCCTGCTGTACTCTGGGTAATTTACACACTGCCTGCAGTAGAGTACAGAATGTTGGTGAACCCTGCTGTACTCTGGGTAAATTACACACTGCCTGCAGTAGAGTACAGAATGTTGGTGAACCCTGCTGTACTCTGGGTAATTTACACACTGCCTGCAGTAGAGTACAGAATGTTGGTGAACCCTGCTGTACTCTGGGTAATTTACACACTGCCTGCAGTAGAGTACAGAATGTTGGTGAACCCTGCTGTACTCTGGGTAATTTACACACTGCCTGCAGTAGAGTACAGAATGTTGGTGAACCCTGCTGTACTCTGGGTAAATTACACACTGCCTGCAGTAGAGTACAGAATGTTGGTGAACCCTGCTGTACTCTGGGTAATTTACACACTGCCTGCAGTAGAGTACAGAATGTTGGTGAACCCTGCTGTACTCTGGGTAATTTACACACTGCCTGCAGTAGAGTACAGAATGTTGGTGAACCCTGCTGTACTCTGGGTAATTTACACACTGCCTGCAGTAGAGTACAGAATGTTGGTGAACCCTGCTGTACTCTGGGTAAATTACACACTGCCTGCAGTAGAGTACAGAATGTTGGTGAACCCTGCTGTACTCTGGGTAATTTACACACTGCCTGCAGTAGAGTACAGAATGTTGGTGAACCCTGCTGTACTCTGGGTAAATTACACACTGCCTGCAGTAGAGTACAGAATGTTGGTGAACCCTGCTGTACTCTGGGTAAATTACACACTGCCTGCAGTAGAGTACAGAATGTTGGTGAACCCTGCTGTACTCTGGGTAAATTACACACTGCCTGCAGTAGAGTACAGAATGTTGGTTAACCCTGCTGTACTCTGGGTAAATTACACACTGCCTGCCTGCAGTAGAGTACAGAATGTTGGTGAACCCTGCTGTACTCTGGGTAAATTACACACTGCCTGCCTGCAGTAGAGTACAGAATGTTGGTGAACCCTGCTGTACTCTGGGTAAATTACACACTGCCTGCCTGCAGTAGAGTACAGAATGTTGGGGAACCCTGCTGTACTCTGGGTAAATTACACACTGCCTGCAGTAGAGTACAGAATGTTGGTGAACCCTGCTGTACTCTGGGTAAATTACACACTGCCTGCCTGCAGTAGAGTACAGAATGTTGGGGAACCCTGCTGTACTCTGGGTAAATTACACACTGCCTGCAGTAGAGTACAGAATGTTGGTGAACCCTGCTGTACTCTGGGTAAATTACACACTGCCTGCAGTAGAGTACAGAATGTTGGTGAACCCTGCTGTACTCTGGGTAAATTACACACTGCCTGCCTGCAGTAGAGTACAGAATGTTGGTGAACCCTGCTGTACTCTGGGTAATTTACACACTGCCTGCAGTAGAGTACAGAATGTTGGTGAACCCTGCTGTACTCTGGGTAATTTACACACTGCCTGCAGTAGAGTACAGAATGTTGGTGAACCCTGCTGTACTCTGGGTAAATTACACACTGCCTGCAGTAGAGTACAGAATGTTGGTGAACCCTGCTGTACTCTGGGTAATTTACACACTGCCTGCAGTAGAGTACAGAATGTTGGTGAACCCTGCTGTACTCTGGGTAAATTACACACTGCCTGCAGTAGAGTACAGAATGTTGGTGAACCCTGCTGTACTCTGGGTAAATTACACACTGCCTGCAGTAGAGTACAGAATGTTGGTGAACCCTGCTGTACTCTGGGTAAATTACACACTGCCTGCAGTAGAGTACAGAATGTTGGTTAACCCTGCTGTACTCTGGGTAAATTACACACTGCCTGCCTGCAGTAGAGTACAGAATGTTGGTGAACCCTGCTGTACTCTGGGTAAATTACACACTGCCTGCCTGCAGTAGAGTACAGAATGTTGGTTAACCCTGCTGTACTCTGGGTAAATTACACACTGCCTGCAGTAGAGTACAGAATGTTGGTGAACCCTGCTGTACTCTGGGTAAATTACACACTGCCTGCCTGCAGTAGAGTACAGAATGTTGGGGAACCCTGCTGTACTCTGGGTAAATTACACACTGCCTGCAGTAGAGTACAGAATGTTGGTGAACCCTGCTGTACTCTGGGTAAATTACACACTGCCTGCCTGCAGTAGAGTACAGAATGTTGGTGAACCCTGCTGTACTCTGGGTAAATTACACACTGCCTGCAGTAGAGTACAGAATGTTGGTTAACCCTGCTGTACTCTGGGTAAATTACACACTGCCTGCAGTAGAGTACAGAATGTTGGTTAACCCTGCTGTACTCTGGGTAAATTACACACTGCCTGCCTGCAGTAGAGTACAGAATGTTGGTGAACCCTGCTGTACTCTGGGTAAATTACACACTGCCTGCAGTAGAGTACAGAATGTTGGTTAACCCTGCTGTACTCTGGGTAAATTACACACTGCCTGCCTGCAGTAGAGTACAGAATGTTGGTGAACCCTGCTGTACTCTGGGTAAATTACACACTGCCTGCAGTAGAGTACAGAATGTTGGTTAACCCTGCTGTACTCTGGGTAAATTACACACTGCCTGCAGTAGAGTACAGAATGTTGGTGAACCCTGCTGTACTCTGGGTAAATTACACACTGCCTGCAGTAGAGTACAGAATGTTGGTTAACCCTGCTGTACTCTGGGTAAATTACACACTGCCTGCCTGCAGTAGAGTACAGAATGTTGGTGAACCCTGCTGTACTCTGGGTAAATTACACACTGCCTGCCTGCAGTAGAGTACAGAATGTTGGTTAACCCTGCTGTACTCTGGGTAAATTACACACTGCCTGCAGTAGAGTACAGAATGTTGGTGAACCCTGCTGTACTCTGGGTAAATTACACACTGCCTGCCTGCAGTAGAGTACAGAATGTTGGGGAACCCTGCTGTACTCTGGGTAAATTACACACTGCCTGCAGTAGAGTACAGAATGTTGGTGAACCCTGCTGTACTCTGGGTAAATTACACACTGCCTGCCTGCAGTAGAGTACAGAATGTTGGTGAACCCTGCTGTACTCTGGGTAAATTACACACTGCCTGCAGTAGAGTACAGAATGTTGGTTAACCCTGCTGTACTCTGGGTAAATTACACACTGCCTGCAGTAGAGTACAGAATGTTGGTTAACCCTGCTGTACTCTGGGTAAATTACACACTGCCTGCCTGCAGTAGAGTACAGAATGTTGGTGAACCCTGCTGTACTCTGGGTAAATTACACACTGCCTGCAGTAGAGTACAGAATGTTGGTGAACCCTGCTGTACTCTGGGTAAATTACACACTGCCTGCAGTAGAGTACAGAATGTTGGTGAACCCTGCTGTACTCTGGGTAAATTACACACTGCCTGCAGTAGAGTACAGAATGTTGGTGAACCCTGCTGTACTCTGGGTAAATTACACACTGCCTGCAGTAGAGTACAGAATGTTGGTGAACCCTGCTGTACTCTGGGTAAATTACACACTGCCTGCAGTAGAGTACAGAATGTTGGTGAACCCTGCTGTACTCTGGGTAAATTACACACTGCCTGCAGTAGAGTACAGAATGTTGGTGAACCCTGCTGTACTCTGGGTAAATTACACACTGCCTGCAGTAGAGTACAGAATGTTGGTGAACCCTGCTGTACTCTGGGTAAATTACACACTGCCTGCAGTAGAGTACAGAATGTTGGTGAACCCTGCTGTACTCTGGGTAAATTACACACTGCCTGCA
>NC_138308.1:36590000-36662500 GCF_965601325.2 Salmo salar | reverse complement strand
AGCGTGAGAGAGGGAGCGTGAGAGAGGGAGAGGGAGCGTGAGAGAGGGAGAGGGAGCGTGAGAGAGGGAGCGTGGGAGTGGGAGCGTTAGAGAGCGGGAGGGATCGAGAGAGAGCGAGGGGGGAGCGTTAGAGAGGGAGCGGGTGGGATCGAGAGAGAGCGGGAGGGAGCGTTAGAGAGCAGGGGAGAGAGAGCGGGAATGAGAGCGTGAGCGGGAGAGAGCGTGAGCGGGAGAGAGCGTGAGCGGTGAGAGAGCGTGAGAGAGTGTGAGCGTGAGAGAGATGTGAGCGAGCGGTGAGCGTGAGGGAGCGTTAGAGAGCGAGAGGGAGCGTTAGAGAGCGAGAGGGAGCGTTAGAGAGCGAGAGGGGCTGCGTTAGAGCGAGTGGAGCGTGAGGGAGCGGGTGAGGGAGCGTGAGAGAGGGAGAGGGAGCGTGAGAGAGGGAGAGGGAGCGTGAGAGAGGGAGAGGGAGCGTGAGAGAGGGATAGGGAGCGTGAGAGAGCGGGAGGGATCGAGAGAGAGCGAGGGGGAGCGTTAGAGAGGGAGCGGGTGGGATCAAGAGAGAGCGGGAGGGAGCGTTAGAGAGCAGGGGAGAGAGAGCGGGAGTGAGAGCGAGCGGGAGAGAGCGTGAGGGAGCGAGAGGGAGCGTTAGAGAGCGAGAGGGCGCGTTAGACAGCGGGAGGGAGCGTTAGACAGCGAGAGGGAGCGTTAGACAGCGGGAGGGAGCGTTAGACAGCGGGAGGGAGCGTTAGACAGCGGGAGGGAGCGTTAGACAGCGGGCGGGAGGGAGCGTTAGACAGCGGGCGGGAGGGAGCGTTAGACAGCGGGCGGGAGGGAGCGTTAGACAGCGGGCGGGAGGGAGCGTTAGACAGCGGGAGGGAGCGTTAGAGAGTGGGAGGGAGCGTTAGACAGCGGGAGGGAGCGTTAGACAGCGAGAGGGAGCGTTAGACAGCGGGAGGGAGCGTTAGAGAGCGGGAGGGAGCGTTAGAGAGCGGGAGGGAGCGTTAGACAGCGGGAGGGAGCGTTAGACAGCGGGAGGGAGCGTTAGACAGCGGGAGGGAGCGTTAGAGAGCGGGAGGGAGCGTTAGAGAGCGGGAGGGAGCGTTAGACAGCGGGAGGGAGCGTTAGAGAGCGGGGTCCCTTGGGGGATGTGGAGGCATTGAGACAAGGAAACTGTGGTTGTCAACAGGTTGGAATACACAGACGCTATCAAGCAGCCCAGATACAAGCTGTGATATACTGTGTGTGTGTGTGTGTGTGTGTGTGTGTGTGTGTGTGTGTGTCGAAGCAAGGAAAGAGGATGATGGTGTTTTCTTCATCTGTTTATTCACCTGTCATTGGTTCTGATAATGATTACTAGTCCCCCCTCTGTTTCTCTCTGTCTTTCTCCTTCTCTCCCCCATCCCTCTTTCTCCATCCCACACTCTCTACCCTCCCTCCATCTCTGTCTCCCTCCCTCCCTCTGTCTCCATCCCTCTCTTCCCTCCCTCCCTCTGTCTCCCTCCCTCCCTCTGTCTCTATCTCTCTCTCCCTCCCTCCCCCTCTGTCTCATCTCTCCCTCCCTCCCCCTCTGTCTCCATCTCTCTCTCACCTCCCTCCCTCCCTCTGTCCCCATCTCGCTCTCCCCTCCCTCCATCTCTCTCCCTCCCTCCCTCTCTGTCTCCATCTCTCTCTCCCTCCCTCCCTCTGTCTCCCTCCCACCCTCTGTCTCCATCTCTCCCTCCCTCCCCCTCTGTCTCCATCTCTCCCTCCCTCCCTCTCTCTCCTTCCCTCCCCCTCTGTCTCCATCTCTCCCTCCCTCCCCCTCTGTCTCCATCTCTCCCTCCCTCCCCCTCTGTCTCCATCTCTCCCTCCCTCCCCCTCTGTCTCCATCTCTCCCTCCCTCCCCCTCTGTCTCCATCTCTCCCTCCCTCCCCCTCTGTCTCCATCTCTCCCTCCCTCCCCTCTGTCTCCATCTCTCCCTCCCTCCCCCTCTGTCTCCATCTCTCCCTCCCTCCCTCTGTCTCCATCTCTCCCTCCCTCCCCCTCTGTCTCCATCTCTCCCTCCCTCCCCCTCTGTCTCCATCTCTCCCTCCCTCCCCCTCTGTCTCCATCTCTCCCTCCCTCCCCCTCTGTCTCCATCTCTCCCTCCCTCCCCCTCTGTCTCCATCTCTCCCTCCCTCCCCTCTGTCTCCATCTCTCCCTCCCTCCCCCTCTGTCTCCATCTCTCCCTCCCTCCCCCTCTGTCTCCATCTCTCCCTCCCTCCCCCTCTGTCTCCATCTCTCCCTCCCTCCCTCTGTCTCCATCTCTCCCTCCCTCCCCCTCTGTCTCCATCTCTCCCCTCCCTCCCCCTCTGTCTCCATCTCTCCCCTCCCTCCTCCCCTCTGTCTCCATCTCTCCCCTCCCTCCCCCCTCTGTCTCCATCTCTCTCTCCCCTCCCTCCCCCTCTGTCTCCATCTCTCCCCTCCCTCCCCCTCTGTCTCCATCTCTCTCTCCCCTCCCTCCCCCTCTGTCTCCATCTCTCCCCTCCCTCCCCCTCTGTCTCCATCTCTCCCCTCCCTCCCCCTCTGTCTCCATCTCTCCCCTCCCTCCCCCCTCTGTCTCCATCTCTCTCTCACCTCCCTCCCTCCCTCTGTCCCCATCTCGCTCTCCCCCTCCCCATCCATCTCTCTCCCTCCCTCCCTCTCTGTCTCCATCTCTCTCTCCCCTCCCTCCCTCTGTCTCCCGCCCACCCTCTGTCTCCATCTCTCCCTCCCTCCCCCTCTGTCTCCATCTCTCTCTCCCCTCCCTCCCCCTCTGTCTCCATCTCTCTCTCCCCTCCCTCCCCCTCTGTCTCCATCCTCTCTCTCCCCTCCCTCCCCCTCTGTCTCCATCTCTCTCTCCCCTCCCTCCCCCTCTGTCTCCATCTCTCTCTCCCCTCCCTCCCTCTGTCTCCCTCCCCCTCTGTCTCCATCTCTCCCCTCCCTCCCCCTCTGTCTCCATCTCTCCCCTCCCTCCCCCTCTGTCTCCATCTCTCCCCTCCCTCCCCCTCTGTCTCCATCTCTCCCCTCCCTCCCCCTCTGTCTCCATCTCTCCCCTCCCGTCCCCCTCTGTCTCCATCTCTCCCCTCCCTCCCCCTCTGTCTCCATCTCTCTCTCCCCTCCCTCCCCCTCTGTCTCCATCTCTCTCTCCCCTCCCTCCCTCTCTGTGTATCAGGTGACAGGGGGATTGGGGTTGATAATCAGGGTCTGTATTTTCTCATCAGTCTTAAATCAGACCAATTACACGCTAGCTGATGGAGAGCATGGTCAGGTTGATGTAGGGTGATAAGAAACACACACACACACACACACACACACACACACACACACACACACACACACACACACACACACACACACACACACACACACACACACACACACACACACCCCTCTAGGATTAAGCGCTCTGTCTCAGGGTATCTGCCTCTCTTATCAGAGACAACCATCCCTGACATGACCTGTCTGCTGCCATGGCTGCAGTGTTATATACATACACACACACACACACACACACACACACACACACACACACACACACACACACACACACACACACACACACACAGATACAGACGAACACAAACACACACACGTATACACACATTTATTTAAGGTTATTTTCATGTGCAGTATCAGTCAAAAGTTTGGACACACCTACTCATTCAAGGGTTTTTCTTTATTTTTACTATTTTATACATAATAGTGACGACATCAAAACTATGAAATAACACATATGGAATCATGTAGTAACCAAAAATATATTTTATATTCTTCAAAGTAGCCACCCTTTACCTTGATGACAGCGTTGCACACTCTAAAGAGCCTCCCTTGGGCCTCTCTTGGGCTGAGGGATATTTTAGCCCCAGGCTAAGTGAGTGTTCACACTTGCACATTGTAAAGTGGGCTAGCACCAACCTTAGCCCAGGGCTAGCTGGCCCTGCTCCGGATCAGGGTCAGAACCGATGTTTTGTGGTTAGCCCCAAGAACACGCTGCCAAAATAGCCAGTGTGAAACGGAGTCAAGAACAACGCTTTGAATGCTCACTGTCCAATCACAAAAGCAGCACTTTCACTTAATTGACATATGATGTTGATACCTGTAATGTGTTCTGCATGTTATTTTGATACGTCAATTCATTCTATTTAAGCCTTCCATCTGAAGACAGGAAAACATGGGTTGCTATGCCTAACAAAAATGGTTGCTATGCAGGCTGGCTAACCTCTTCTCACTTAGCCAACTAAAGATACAAACTCTACAGCTGGAACAGCAACAAACTCTACAGCTGGAACAGCAGCAAACTCTACAGCTGGAACAGCAGCAAACTCTACAGCTGGAACAGCAGCAGCAAACTCTACAGCTGGAACAGCAGCAGCAAACTCTACAGCTGGAACAGCAGCAGCAAACTCTACAGCTGGAACAGCAGCAGCAAACTCTACAGCTGGAACAGCAGCAGCAAACTCTACAGCTGGAACAGCAGCAAACGCTACAGCTGGAACAGCAGCAAACGCTACAGCTGGAACAGCAGCAGCAAACTCTACAGCTGGAACAGCAGCAGCAAACTCTACAGCTGGAACAGCAGCAGCAAACTCTACAGCTGGAACAGCAGCAGCAAACTCTACAGCTGGAACAGCAGCAGCAAACTCTACAGCTGGAACAGCAGCAGCAAACTCTACAGCTGGAACAGCAGCAAACGCTACAGCTGGAACAGCAGCAAACGCTACAGCTGGAACAGCAGCAAACGCTACAGCTGGAACAGCAGCAAACGCTACAGCTGGAACAGCAGCAGCAAACTCTACAGCTGGAACAGCAGCAGCAAACTCTACAGCTGGAACAGCAGCAGCAAACTCTATAGCTGGAACAGCAGCAGCAAACTCTACAGCTGGAACAGCAGCAAACTCTACAGCTGGAACAGCAGCAGCAAACTCTACAGCTGGAACAGCAGCAGCAAACTCTACAGCTGGAACAGCAGCAAACGTTACATTTGTCTCCGTTTTCATAGATTTTCTATTTACATTTAATTCCATAAATCCATGAGGATAATAATAATAGCGTGATTTCGACCTGGATCAGAAAAGATGACGTCTCGTTTGTTCACAGCGTTCTCTGTTCAACGGCCAGATCGAATTTTAGAAGTCAAACATTGTTGGTAAATGCAGACAGCGGGGTTTATACAGGCCAGAAACAGGGGACATCGTGTTCATTTCCTGTCTTATTGTTTAATATCGGTCGTGTGTCAGAGATAGAATATTGGTCGCATGTTGTGTTTGTCCGTTCGCCCAGGGCTTTGGAATACAGGTGGGAATCCTTAGCCCAGAGCTAAAGCTTAGCCCAGGGCCAGTCTAGCCTGGGGCTAAGATAGCCTGGGGCTAAGAACGATGCAGTGTGAAAAGGTCTCTTGTTTTCTGTCTCTACCCTCATCTCCTCAACCCCCTCACTGTCTCACCCCCCACTGCTCCGCTCTCATCCTCCTCTACCCTCCATCCCCATTGGAAACACTCAGTTGTTAGTTCTCTTCATCTCTCTCATTGCAGCCGTATGGGGATTCTGAGTTTAGTCTGCCTTTGGCAAGTTTACTTTGATTTGGGATGTTTCTGTGTTTTCCCCTGTCGGACATTTTCTATACCTGCCAGATTTTACTGAAATGATGTGTTAACCTGGTTAGAAAAACTTGGAGGACATTTGTCAATGCTCCTTATAGTCATTAGGTTTGGTGTAGTAATTACCACATGTGTTCCTGTGTTAGTCGTTTGGTAATGACTGGTTTGGTGTAGTGATGAAATGTCTTTTCCCTGTGTGTCTGTCCAGGCGTATGATGTTTTTGCCAGCCTGGGCATCAGTCGTCTGTTGGAGCCATCTGACATGGTTCTGCTGGCCATCCCTGACAAGCTGACCGTCATGACGTACCTCTACCAGATCAGAGCCCACTTCAGTGGAGAGGAACTCAACGTGGTGCAGATAGAAGCCAACAGCAGCCGCAGCACATACAAGGTGGGTCTGTTGATGTTCTGTATTAATACATACAAGGTGGGTCTGTTGATGTTCTGTATTAATACATACAAGGTGGGGCCACTTCACCTGTTAAACCTCGTATTCATCTCCAGCATCATTCTAAGTTATGTTGTCAAAGAGAAGAAATGAGAAAATGTCCCCCTGTGAGGTCATCAGGGTCTCTGAGAAAATGTCCCCCTGTGAGGTCATCAGGGTCTCTGAGAAAATGTCCCCCTGTGAGGTCATCAGGGTCTCTGAGAAAATGTCCCCCTGTGAGGTCATCAGGGTCTCTGAGAAAATGTCCCCCTGTGAGGTCATCAGGGTCTCTGAGAAAATGTCCCCCTGTGAGGTCATCAGGGTCTCTGAGAAAATGTCCCCCTGTGAGGTCATCAGGGTCTCTGAGAAAATGTCCCCCTGTGAGATCATCAGGATGTGTTTATTTATTTAGATTCAGTGACTTTCTAAACCTACAACTAGTTTCCAGCCAGGGGAGGATGTTTGACTCTGTGTCCCAGTGAAACTCATATTAGTTGGGGGGGTTTGTGAGAAAGAGTTATACAACTAAAATAAAATATTATTACTTTTCTTGTCATTAAGGTGGGAGACTTCGAGACAGACACCAACGCCTCCATCGGCCAGGACAAGTTCTATGCCGAGCTAAACGTCAGTGACGCTAATGCCCAGACCACTGGATCCAGTGGGGACGTTAGCATCGGAGCTAATGGCGCTAGCGCCACCAATGGAGCCGTGGGTAAAGAGGAGGAGGAGATGGAGGTGGTGAGCGTGAGGAAGAGTGAGACTATATCTTTCTCCCTCCCTGACTTTGGGATGTCCCCCTCCTCTCCCACCTCGCCCCCCCTCCCCTTGCCCCGCGCGGCTCTACCTCCCACCGCCACAGAGTCCTCCCAGCCCAGAGCCGCGCCTCGCTCCCTTGCCCCCACACCTCTAGGAGACGTTGGACGTCAACTACAACTACCCCTGAAGGCAGTCACCCTGGACCTGAGCCAGCTCCCTCTGAGGACGGAGAGAGGGATAGAGAGGGAGACGAGGGAGCAGGAAGGGATGAGGGGTGGAGCCCCAGACAACGGGGCCCTAGATTCAGGGTTCCCTACACAGCAAGGGGCCTCTGGGCCCCCAGGGGCCTCGTCTCCCTCCTCCCACAAGCTGGGCTTCTCCTACAACTGTGATGCTGACCTCATCAAGAAGAAGAGGGCCAGCCTCCGTCACTCTGAGTCTGAGACCGCCTCCGACGGCAGCAGCCCCACCCCTAACAACCACGCTGACACGCCCACTAAACAGGTACATGTCTGGACGTACCTACTGATTTGATTGATTGATTGATTGATTGAGGAATTTAATTTCAGGTTCATACACCATTTGGTCTTAATGAGAACTTTAAGGACACCAGCTGTCGACACTCTGCCTCTTAACAGGTCAACACACTAACCACGTTTCTTTCTTCACCTCGACGGGATGTTTATTTCATCCCTGCCACAACTAATTCAACTACTCATCTTCTCGTCAAGCCCTTGATCAGTGTAGTCAGGTTCTCTTGTCCAAAGCTACAACCTGATTAATGTAACATTGTAGCTTCGTGCTGAAGAGGCATAGTTGAGAAACACTGGTCCAGTCAAACAGCATGGTGCTTCTGATGGATTTCTGCTACGGAGAAAACGGCTGCTTCCTTCCCATTTTAGATGTTGTCACCGTGGGCCCGAGCACCCATCAGGTGGAGACACGCTAACATTACCCAAACATCCCACAAGCTCTTTTGACATTTCATTATATTTTTCATTATATTTCTCATCCCGCTGCGTGATGGCAGGTTGTGCTCAGGCTACGTGGATACGCTTCACAGGACACACCTCAGTTGTCGCAGTCACACACACACGCCTGTCTGCCTGCCTTAACCCCTCGATCATAACACCGTTTAACACCTTGAAAGGTCGGGGTGGAGGTCACTGCAGTCATAATGCTACGGCTACGTCACCGCTGTGTATTAAATGATTAGCATCGCTTTAATGGCTTTATGGTTCGACTTAGAAAAGTCCTGATTTCCATGTCCGTTATTTCCAGCATGACCAGATAGTAGCAGGTTGAACCTTGTTCAGCTCTGCAGAGTGGCCACTAGCTGGAACAGCCTCATAGTCATCAATCCTAACCTTAACCACACTGCTAACCCTAATGCCTAACCTTAACCACACTGCTAACCCTAATGTCTAACCTTAACCATACTGCTAACCCTAATGCCTAACCTTAACCACACTGCTAACCCTAATGTCTAACCCTAACCTTAACCACACTGCTAACCCTAATGTCTAACCTTAACCACACTGCTAACCCTAATGCCTAACCTTAACCACACTGCTAACCCTAATGCCTAACCTTAACCACACTGCTAACTCTAATGCCTAACCTTAACCACACTGCTAACCCTAATGTCTAATCCTAACCTTAACCACACTGCTAACCCTAATGCCTAACCTTAACCACACTGCTAACCCTAATGCCTAACCTTAACCACACTTCTAACCCTAATGCCTAACCTTAACCACACTGCTAACCCTAATGCCTAACCTTAACCACACTGCTAACCCTAATGTCTAATCCTAACCTTAACCACACTGCTAACCCTAATGCCTAACCTTAACCACACTGCTAACCCTAATGTCTAACCTTAACCACACTGCTAACCCTAATGCCTAACCTTAACCACACTGCTAACCCTAATGTCTAACCTTAACCACACTGCTCACCCTAATGCCTAACCCTAACCTTAACCACACTGCTAACCCTAATGCCTAACCTTAACCACACTGCTAACCCTAATGCCTAACCTTAACCACACTGCTAACGCTAATGCCTAACCTTAACCACACTGCTAACCATAATGCCTAACCTTAACCACACTGCTAACCCTAATGCCTAAACTTAACCACACTGCTAACCCTAATGCCTAACCTTAACCACACTGCTAACCCTAATGCCTAACCTTAACCACACTGCTAACCCTAATGTATATGCCTAACTTTAACCACACTGCTAACTCTAATGTCTAACCCTAACCTTAACCACACTGCTAATCCTAATGCCTAACACTAAACTTAACCACACTGCTAACCCTAATGTCTAACCCTAACCTTAACCACACTGCTAAACCTAATGCCTAACCCTAACTTTAACCACACTGCTAACCCTAATGCCTAACCCTAACTTTAACCACACAGCTAACCCTAATGCCTAACCTTAACCACACTGCTAACCCTAATGTCTAACCCTAACCACACTGCTAATCCTAATGCCTAACACTAAACTTAACCACACTGCTAACCCTAATGTCTAACCCTAACCTTAACCACACTGCTAAACCTAATGCCTAACCCTAACTTTAACCACACTGCTAACCCTAATGCCTAACCCTAACTTTAACCACACAGCTAACCCTAATGCCTAACCTTAACCACACTGCTAACCCTAATGTCTAACCCTAACCTTAACCACACTGCTAACCCTAATGCCTAATCCTAACCTTAACCACACTGCTAACCCTAATGCCTAACACTAAACTTAACCACACTGCTAACCCTAATGCCTAACACTAACCTTAACCACACTGCTAACCCTAATGCCTAATCCTAACCTTAACCACACTGCTAACCCTAATGCCTAATCCTAACCTTAACCACACTGCTAACCCTAATGCCTAATCCTAACCTTAACCACACTGCTAACCCTAATGCCTAATCCTAACCTTAACCACACTGCTAACCCTAATGCCTAACCTTAACCACACTGCTAACCCTAATGTCTAACCCTAACCTTAACCACACTGCTAACCCTAATGCCTAACACTAACCACACTGCTAACCCTAATGCCTAACCTTAAATTAACTTTTGTTCATGAAGTTTGACTTTGCATCTGGGAAATCGGTCAGTTCTGCCTCCAGGATAAGATTTATACCAATAAACATGAACCTACCTTGTAGTAGTCAGCGATTATTACAGAGGCCTTCACATTAACCTGCCTTGTAGTAGTCAGCCATTATTACAGAGGCCTTCACATTAACCTGCCTTGTAGTAGTCAGCCATTATTACAGAGGCCTTCACATTAACCTGCCTTGTAGTAGTCAGCCATTATTACAGAGGCCTTCACATTAACCTGCCTTGTAGTAGTCAGCCATTATTACAGTGGCCTTCACATTAACCTGCCTTGTAGTAGTCAGCCATTATTACAGAGGCCTTCACATTAACCTGCCTTGTAGTAGTCAGCCATTATTACAGAGGCCTTCACATGAACCTGCCTTGTAGTAGTCAGCCATTATTACAGAGGCCTTCACATGAACCTGCCTTGTAGTAGTCAGCCATTATTACAGAGGCCTTCACATTAACCTGCCTTGTAGTAGTCAGCCATTATTACAGAGGCCTTCACATGAACCTGCCTTGTAGTAGTCAGCCATTATTACAGAGGCCTTCACATGAACCTGCCTTGTAGTAGTCAGCCATTATTACAGAGGCCTTCACATTAACCTGCCTTGTAGTAGTCAGCCATTATTACAGAGGCCTTCACATTACCTGCCTTGTAGTAGTCAGCCATTATTACAGTGGCCTTCACATTAACCTGCCTTGTAGTAGTCAGCCATTATTACAGAGGCTTTCACATTAACCTGCATTGTAGTAGTCAGCCATTATTACAGAGGCCTTCACAATAACCTGCCTTGTAGTAGTCAGCCATTATTACAGAGGCCTTCACATGAACCTGCCTTGTAGTAGTCAGCCATTATTACAGAGGCCTTTACATGAACCTGCCTTGTAGTAGTCAGCCATTATTACAGAGGCCTTCACATGAACCTGCCTTGTAGTAGTCAGCCATTATTACAGAGGCCTTCACATGAACCTGCCTTGTAGTAGTCAGCCATTATTACAGAGGCCTTAACATTAACCTGCCTTGTAGTAGTCAGCCATTATTACAGAGGCCTTCACATTAACCTGCCTTGTAGTAGTCAGCCATTATTACAGAGGCCTTCACATGAACCTGCCTTGTAGTAGTCAGCCATTATTACAGAGGCCTTCACATGAACCTGCCTTGTAGTAGTCAGCCATTATTACAGAGGCCTTCACATTAACCTGCCTTGTAGTAGTCAGCCATTATTACAGAGGCCTTCACATGAACCTGCCTTGTAGTAGTCAGCCATTATTACAGAGGCCTTCACATGAACCTGCCTTGTAGTAGTCAGCCATTATTACAGAGGCCTTCACATTAACCTGCCTTGTAGTAGTCAGCCATTATTACAGAGGCCTTCACATTACCTGCCTTGTAGTAGTCAGCCATTATTACAGTGGCCTTCACATTAACCTGCCTTGTAGTAGTCAGCCATTATTACAGAGGCTTTCACATTAACCTGCATTGTAGTAGTCAGCCATTATTACAGAGGCCTTCACAATAACCTGCCTTGTAGTAGTCAGCCATTATTACAGAGGCCTTCACATTAACCTGCCTTGTAGTAGTCAGCCATTATTACAGAGGCCTTCACATGAACCTGCCTTGTAGTAGTCAGCCATTATTACAGAGGCCTTCACATGAACCTGCCTTGTAGTACTCAGCCATTATTACAGAGGCCTTCACATGAACCTGCCTTGTAGTAGTCAGCCATTATTACAGAGGCCTTAACATTAACCTGCCTTGTAGTAGTCAGCCATTATTACAGAGGCCTTCACATTAACCTGCCTTGTAGTAGTCAGCCATTATTACAGAGGCCTTCACATTAACCTGCCTTGTAGTAGTCAGCCATTATTAAGGAGGCCTTCACATGAACCTGCCTTGTAGTAGTCAGCCATTATTACAGAGGCCTTCACATGAACCTGCCTTGTAGTAGTCAGCCATTATTACAGAGGTCTTCACATGAACCTGCCTTGTAGTAGTCAGCCATTATTACAGAGGCCTTCACATTAACCTGCCTTGTAGTAGTCAGCCATTATTACAGAGGCCTTCACATGAACCTGCCTTGTAGTAGTCAGCCATTATTACAGAGGCCTTCACATGAACCTGCCTTGTAGTAGTCAGCCATTATTACAGAGGTCTTCACATGAACCTGCCTTGTAGTAGTCAGCCATTATTACAGAGGCCTTCACATGAACCTGCCTTGTAGTAGTCAGCCATTATTACAGAGGCCTTCACATTAACCTGCCTTGTAGTAGTCAGCCATTATTACAGAGGCCTTCACATTAACCTGCCTTGTAGTAGTCAGCCATTATTACAGAGGCCTTCACATTAACCTGCCTTGTAGTAGTCAGCCATTATTACAGAGGCCTTCACATGAACCTGCCTTGTAGTAGTCAGCCATTATTACAGAGGCCTTCACATTAACCTGCCTTGTAGTAGTCAGCCATTATTACAGAGGCCTTGGCTTTTCAGCAAGGACAAGCTTCTTGTCATTGGGTTTTAAACCATTTAAACTGTGGACTTAGTTTGTGAAACATGGACTTAGTTGGGTTCAGTGCGCCAAGCCGCGGTTTATGCCTGTCCCTGTCTATTCTGCACCGTGGATTACTGCAGATGGCCGTGTGGATAGGGAGGCAATGGGAAGATGGGTGTGAGTTTGTGTGTGTGTGTGTGTGTGCAAGTGGTCGTGCTTCCATATTGGTGTGTGTGCTTGTTGCTATGCTTGCTCGCTCATGTACGTGTGTGTGTGTGTGTGTGTGTGTGTGTGTGTGTGTGTGTGTGTGTGTGTGTGTGTGTGTGTGTGTGTGCGTGTGCGAGAGTGTCTGTGTGTGTGTGAGAGAGTGTGTGTGTGTGTGTGTGTGTGTGTGTGTGTGTGTGTGCGTGTGCGAGAGTGTCTGTGTGTGTGTGTGAGAGAGTGTGTGTGTGTGTGTGTGAGTGTGTGTGTGTGTGCGTGAGAGAGTGTCTATGTGTGTGTGTGTGTGTGTGTGTGCGTGTGTGAGTGTGTGTGTGTGTGCGTGAGAGAGTGTCTATGTGTGTGTGTGAGTGAGTGAGTGCGTGTGTGAGTGTGTGTGTGTGTGCGTGAGAGAGTGTCTATGTGTGTGTGTGTGTGTGTGTGTGCGTGAGAGAGTGTCTATGTGTGTGTGTGAGTGAGTGAGTGCGTGTGTGAGTGTGTGTGTGTGTGCGTGAGAGAGTGTCTATGTGTGTGTGTGTGTGTGTGTGTGCGTGAGAGAGTGTCTATGTGTGTGTGTGAGTGAGTGAGTGCTGTCCGTCCTGGGTTGTCACCTTCTCTCCACTACTCCACCGTTGCATAGCTCCCTGTAATGAGAAAGGTCTGTGGTGATAGTGACGGGGAGGCTGAGTCCCACATCACACCTCTATTCCCTAAGTAGTGCACTACTTTTAACCAGGGGTCGTAGGGGCCCTAGTGCACTATATAAGGAAAAGAGTGGCGTTTGGGACACACCCCCTGCTGCTGTAACTCTAACACTAAGGACAGATAGTCATCCAATAACCAATATCACTCACATATACTGTAGTGTGAGTCCCAAATGGGACCCTATTCACTATGTAGGGTCCTTCTTTTGACCATGGCCCATTGGGTTCTATGTAGGGAACAGGGTGCCATTAGGGAAGCAGACTTATACTGCAGTAGAGAGGAGGGCCCTTCGCTGAAATGGACCATCATCTAGTGGATTACATTACATTTATTATACTGCTTGCTTTTTCCTCATTCTCTCTCCTCTCTCTCTCTCCTCTCTCTCGCTCCTCTCTCTCTCCTCTCTCTCGCTCCTCTCTCTCTCCTCTCTCTCGCTCCCTCTCTCTCTCTCCTCTCTCTCTCTCTCCTCTCTCCTCTCTCCCTCTCTCCCTCTCTCTCCCTCTCTCTCTCCTCTCTCTCTCCTCTCTCTCTCTCCCTCTCTCTCCTCTCTCTCTCCCTCTCTCTCCTCTCTCTCCTCTCTCTCTCTCTCTCCTCTCTCTCTCCTCTCTCCTCTCTCTCTCCTCTCTCTCACCTCTCTCTCCCCTCTCTCTCCTCTCTCTCTCACCTCTCTCTCTCCTCTCTCTCTCTCTCCTCTCTCTCTCTCCTCTCTCTCCTCTCTCTCTCTCCTCTCTCTCTCCTCTCTCCCCTCTCTCTCACCTCTCTCCCCTCTCTCTCCTCTCTCTCTCACCTCTCTCTCACCTCTCTCTCTCTCTCTCTCACCTCTCTCTCTCCTCTCTCTCTCCTCTCTCACCTCTCTCTCTCCTCTCTCTCTCTCTCTCTCTCCTCTCTCCTCTCTGTCTCAGGAGCCAGCGCCCGTCCCCAGCTCCCCAGTGGAAAAGGTGAGTGTGTGTGAGAGAGGTAGAGAGATAATGAAGCAGAGCGAGGTAGAGGGTCATGTCAGTAAGGCTGTATGTAAATCCCTGATAGATGGAGGATGAGGAAAGAATTATTACAACAGGACCATGTAGTTGTCTTAGTCCTTCTCCCTGACCTCCACCCCCTCGTCTCTCCCCCACAGAAGGTGCAGTCTCGGCAGGAGGAGCTGAAGGAAAGAGCCAGGCTTCTCCTGGAGCAGGCCCGGCGGGATGCTGCCATGAAGGCCGGCAGCAAGCACACAGCCAATTCAACTAACTCAGTCCCAGTTAAAACACCACAAGTCACTGACGTAAGTGTGTGTATGGCTTGGAGATTGTGTGTGAGACTTGGAGATTGTGTGTGTGACTTGGAGATTGTGTGTGTGTGTGTGTGTGTGTGTGTGTGTGTGTGTGTGTGTGTGTGTGTGTGTGTGTGTGTGTGTGTGTGTGTGTGTGTGTGTGTGTGTGTGTGTGTGTGTGTGTGTGTGTGTGTGTGTGTGACTTTGAGATTGTGTGTGTGTGTGTGTGGGAGACTTGGAGATTGTGTGTGTGTGACTTTGAGATTGTGTGTGTGTGTGACTTTGAGATTGTGTGTGTGTGTGTGACTTTGAGATTGTGTGTGTGTGTGTGACTTTGAGATTGTGTGTGTGTGTGACTTTGAGATTGTGTGTGTGTGTGACTTTGAGATTGTGTGTGTGTGTGACTTTGAGATTGTGTGTGTGTGTGACTTTGAGATTGTGTGTGTGTGTGACTTTGAGATTGTGTGTGTGTGTGTGACTTTGAGATTGTGTGTGTGTGTGACTTTGAGATTGTGTGTGTGTGTGACTTTGAGATTGTGTGTGTGTGTGTGACTTTGAGATTGTGTGTGTGTGTGACTTTGAGATTGTGTGTGTGTGTGACTTTGAGATTGTGTGTGTGACTTTGAGATTGTGTGTGTGTGACTTTGAGATTGTGTGCTCCTGTTTTTTATGTGGGTGATAGTTTTGAGACACTTCAAATCAAATGTAATTGGTCACATCCTTTGTAAACAACAGGTGTAGACTAACAGTGAAATGCTTATTGACGGGTTATTTTCCAACAATGCAGACTTAAAGATACAAACTAGAACTGGTGACACAATGAATAAATGCATGGTGTATAATGAATAACAAGTAGTAATAACATGACTATATACAGGAAGTACCAGGTAATAACATGGATATATACAGGAAGAACCAGGTAATAACATGGCAATATACAGGAAGTACCAGGTAATAACATGGATATATACAGGAAGAACCAGGTAATAACATGGCAATATACAGGAAGTACCAGGTAATAACATGGCTATATACAGGAAGTACCAGGTAATAACATGGATATATACAGGAAGAACCAGGTAATAACATGGCTATATACAGGAAGTACCAGGTAATAACATGGATATATACAGGAAGAACCAGGTAATAACATGGCTATATACAGGAAGTACCAGAAAATAACATGGCTATATACAGGAAGTACCAGATAATAACATGGCTATATACAGGAAGTACCAGGTAATACCATGGCTGTATACAGGAAGTACCAGGTAATATCATGGCTATATACAGGAAGAACCAGGTAATAACATGGCTATATACAGGAAGTACCAGGTAATAACATGGATATATACAGGAAGTACCAGTACTGAGTCCATGAGCAGGGGTACAAGGTAATTGAGGTAGCTATGTACATATAGGTAGGGGTAAAGTGACTAGGCAACAGGATAGATAATAGACAGTAACAGCAGTATACTGTAGTTAGGGGTAAATTATAAATAATAGACAGTAACAGCAGTATACTGTAGGTAGGGGTAAAGGATAGATAATAGACAGTAACAGCAGTAGGTGTAGGTAGGGGTAAAGGATAGATAATAGACAGTAACAGCAGTATACTGTAGGTAGGGGTAAAGGATAGATAATAGACAGTAACAGCAGTATACTGTAGGTAGGGGTAAAGGATAGATAATAGACAGTAACAGCAGTAGGTGTAGGTAGGGGTAAAGGATAGATAATAGACAGTAACAGCAGTATACTGTAGGTAGGGGTAAAGGATAGATAGTAGACAGTAACAGCAGTATACTGTAGGTAGGGGTAAAGGATAGATAATAGACAGTAACAGCAGTATACTGTAGGTAGGGGTAAAGGATAGATAATAGACAGTAGCAGCAGTATACTGTAGGTAGGGGTAAAGGATAGATAGTAGACAGTAACAGCAGTATACTGTAGGTAGGGGTAAAGGATAGATAATAGACAGTAACAGCAGTATACTGTAGGTAGGGGTAAAGGATAGATAGTAGACAGTAACAGCAGTAGGTGTAGGTAGGGGTAAAGGATAGATAATAGACAGTAACAGCAGTAGGTGTAGGTAGGGGTAAAGGATAGATAATAGACAGTAACAGCAGTATACTGTAGGTAGGGGTAAAGGATAGATAGTAGACAGTAACAGCAGTATACTGTAGGTAGGGGTAAAGGATAGATAATAGACAGTAACAGCAGTATACTGTAGGTAGGGGTAAAGGATAGATAATAGACAGTAGCAGCAGTATACTGTAGGTAGGGGTAAAGGATAGATAGTAGACAGTAACAGCAGTATACTGTAGGTAGGGGTAAAGGATAGATAATAGACAGTAACAGCAGTATACTGTAGGTAGGGGTAAAGGATAGATAGTAGACAGTAACAGCAGTAGGTGTAGGTAGGGGTAAAGGATAGATAATAGACAGTAACAGCAGTAGGCTGTAGGTAGGGGTAAAGGATAGATAATAGACAGTAACAGCAGTATACTGTAGGTAGGGGTAAAGGATAGATAATAGACAGTAACAGCAGTATACTGTAGGTAGGGGTAAAGGATAGATAGTAGACAGTAACAGCAGTATACTGTAGGTAGGGGTAAAGGATAGATAATAGACAGTAACAGCAGTATACTGTAGGTAGGGGTAAAGGATAGATAATAGACAGTAACAGCAGTATACTGTAGGTAGGGGTAAAGGATAGATAATAGACAGTAACAGCAGTATACTGTAGGTAGGGGTAAAGGATAGATAATAGACAGTAACAGCAGTATTCTGTAGGTAGGGGTAAAGGATAGATAATAGACAGTAACAGCAGTATACTGTAGGTAGGGGTAAAGGATAGATAATAGACAGTAACAGCAGTATACTGTAGGTAGGGGTAAAGGATAGATAATAGACAGTAACAGCAGTATACTGTAGGTAGGGGTAAAGGATAGATAATAGACAGTAACAGCAGTATATTGTAGGTAGGGGTAAAGGATAGATAATAGACAGTAACAGCAGTATACTGTAGGTAGGGGTAAAGGATAGATAATAGACAGTAACAGCAGTATACTGTAGGTAGGGGTAAAGGATAGATAATAGACAGTAACAGCAGTATACTGTAGGTAGGGGTAAAGGATAGATAATAGACAGTAACAGCAGTATACTGTAGGTAGGGGTAAAGGATAGATAATTGTTTGTAGGCAGAGTGAGTCTGTGACAGGGCTGTCAGTGGGACTGTTCTCAGGACAGTGAACTGTGTCAGAAAGCCCTAAATGGACAGAAGAAGAGAAACCAGGGGAACCTTCATCATTATCATGCTTGGCCACTTTGCTGACTCTTCCTCTCATGTCATGTAGCGAGAGAACGTTCTATACCTCTCCTTCCCCTCCACTCCATACTGCTTTGTACTCCTTTCCCTCCCTTCCTCCATCTCTCTCTCGCTCTGTTTCAGTGACACCTCCTTTTCCCTGTGACACTGAAAAGCCATTTCCAAACTGCTTCCTCCTTTCCCGCTCCCACATTTCACAGATACTCTTTTCTCCACGCCTCCCCCCCTACCTGCTCCACGCCTCCCCCCTACCTGCTCCACGCCTCCCCCCTCCTCCTCCACGCCTCCCCCTCCTCCTCCACGCCTCCCCCTCCTCCTCCACGCCTCCCCCCGCCTGCTCCACGCCTCCCCCCTCCTCCTCCACGCCTCCCTCCTCCTCCTCCACGCCTCCCCCCTCCTCCTCCACGCCTCCCCCCTCCTCCTCCACGCCTCCCCCCTCCTCCTCCACGCCTCCCCCCTCCTGCTCCACGCCTCCCCCCTCCTCCTCCACGCCTCCCCCCCGATCCACGCCTCCCCCCTCCTCCTCCACGCCTCCCCCCTCCTGCTGTGTAACTGGTGACAAAGGCAGGATTGTGAGCGGGTAGTTGAGAGGGCCTCCTCAAGGGTCCTTCCTTATTAACTTCTGCTCAGGCTCTTTTCAGGATGCCCACAGGGGCCTGATAATGTCAAAGGTTTAGGTTGTTGGTACCTCTCTCTTTCTTTCAGAAACTTGGTACCACTCTCTGGCCCTCCTCTCTTACTCTCCGACCCCCTCCCTCTCTCTTACTCCCCCCTCCCTCTCTCTTACTCCCCCCTCCCTCTCTTACTCCCCCCTCCCTCTCACTCCCCCCTCCCTCTCTTACTCCCTCCCTCCCTCTCTACTCCCCCCCCTCCCTCTCTCTCTCTCCCTCCCTCTCTCTTACTCCCCCTCCCTCTCTCTTACTCCCCCCTCCCTCTCTACTCCCCCTCCCTCTCTCTTACTCCCCTCCCTCTCTCTACTCCCCCCTCCCTCTCTTACTCACCCCTCCCTCTCTCTCTCCCCTCCCTCTCTCTTACTCCCCCCTCCCTCTCTCTTACTCCCCCCTCCCTCTCTCTACTCCCTCCTCTCTCTCTCCCTCCCTCCCTCTCTCCCCCCTCCCTCTCTCTTACTCCCTCCCTCTCTCTACTCCCCTCATCTTACTCCCCTCTCTCACTCCCTCCCTCTCTCTTACTCCCCCCTCCCTCTCTCTTACTCCCCCCTCCCTCTCTCTTACTCCCCCTCCCTCTCTCTTACTCCCCCCTCCCTCTCTCTTACTCCCCCCTCCCTCTCTCTTACTCCCCCCTCCCTCTCTCTTACTCCCCCCTCCCTCTCATCTTACTCCCCCCCCCTCCCTCTCTCTTACTCCCCCCCTCCCTCTCTCTTACTCCCCCCTCCCTCTCTCTTACTCCCCCCTCCCTCTCTCTTACTCCCCCTCCCTCTCTCTTACTCCCCCCTCCCTCTCTCTTACTCCCCCCTCCCTCTCTCTTATACTCCCCCTCTCCCCTCTCTCTTACTCCCCCCTCCCTCTCTCTTACTCCCCCTCCCTCTCTCTTACTCACCCCTCTCTCTCTCTTACTCCCCCCTCCCTCTCTCTTACTCCCCCCCTCCCTCTCTCTTACTCCCCCCCTCCCCTCTCTCTTACTCCCCCTCCCTCTCTCTTACTCCCCCCTCCCTCTCTCTTACTCCCCCCTCCCTCTCTCTTACTCCCCCCTCCCTCTCTCTTACTCCCCCCTCCCTCTCTCTTACTCCCCCCCTCCCTCTCTCTTACTCCCCCCTCCCTCTCTCTTACTCCCCCCTCCCTCTCTCTTACTCCCCCCTCCCTCTCTCTTACTCCCCTCTATCTTACTCCCCTCTCTCTTACTCCCCCCTCCCTCTCTCTTACTCCCCCCTCCCTCTCTCTTACTCCCCCCTCCCTCTCTCTTACTCCCCCCTCCTCTCTCTCTTACTCCCCCCTCCCTCTCTCTTACTCCCCCCTCCCTCTCTCTTACTCCCCCCCCCTCCCTCTCTCTTACTCCCCCCTCCCTCTCTCTTACTCCCCCCTCCCTCTCTCTTACTCCCCCCTCCCTCTCTCTTACTCCCCCCTCCCTCTCTCTTACTCCCCCCTCCCTCTCTCTTACTCCCCCCTCCCTCTCTCTTACTCCCCCCTCCCTCTCTCTTACTCCCCCCTCCCTCTCTCTTACTCCCCCCCTCCCTCTCTCTTACTCCCCCCTCCCTCTCTCTTACTCCCCCCTCCCTCTCTCTTACTCCCCTCTCTCTTACTCCCCTCTCTCTTACTCCCCCCCCCTCTCTCTTACTCCCCCCCCTCCCTCTCTCTTCTTACTCCCCCCTCCCTCTCTCTTACTCCCCCCTCCCTCTCTCTTACTCCCCCCTCCCTCCTCTCTTACTCCCCCCTCCCTCTCTCTTACTCCCCCCCCTCCTCTCTCTACTCCCCCCCCCCTCTCTCTTACTCCCCCTCCCTCTCTCTTACTCCCCTCTCTCTTACTCCCCCCTCCCTCTCTCTACTCCCCTCCCTCTCACTTACTCCCCCTCCCTCTCTCTCACTCCCCCTCCCTCTCCTTACTCCCCTCCCTCTCTCTTACTCCCCCCTCCCTCTCTCTTACTCCCCTCTCTCTTACTCCCCTCTCTCTTACTCCCCCTCCCTCTCTCTCTACTCCCCTCCCTCTCTCTTACTCCCCCCTCCCTCTCTCATTCCCCCCTCCCTCTCTACTCCCCCTCCCTCTCTCTACTCCCCCTCCCTCTCTCACTCCCCCCTCCCTCTCTCTTACTCCCCCTCCCTCTCTCTTACTCCCCCCTCCCTCTCTCACTCCCCCCTCCCTCTCTCTACTCCCCCCTCCCTCTCTCTTACTCCCCCCTCCCTCTCTCTCTACTCCCCCCCCTCCTCTCTCTCACTCCCCCTCCCTCTCTCTACTCCCCCTCCCTCTCTCTCTCCCCCCTCCCTCTCTCTCACTCCCCCTCCCTCTCTCTTACTCCCCCTCCCTCTCTCTCTCCCCCCTCCCTCTCTCTCACTCCCCCCTCCCTCTCTCACTCCCCCCTCCCTCTCTCTACTCCCCCTCCCTCTCTCACTCCCCCCTCCCTCTCTTACTCCCCCCTCCCTCTCTCTACTCCCCCTCCCTCTCTCTTACTCCCCCCTCTCTCTCTCTCACTCCCCCTCCCTCTCTCTTACTCCCCCCTCCCTCTCTCTACTCCCCCTCCCTCTCTCTACTCCCCCCTCCCTCTCTCTCTCCCCTCCCTCTCTCTTACTCCCCCCTCCCTCTCTCTCCCTCCCTCCCTCTCTCACTCCCCTCCTCTCTCACTCCCCCTCCCTCTCTCTTACTCCCCCCTCCCTCTCTCTCACTCCCCCTCCCTCTCTCTTACTCCCCCCTCCCTCTCTCTTACTCCCCCCTCCCTCTCTCTTACTCCCCCCTCCCTCTCTCTCTCACTCCCCCCTCCCTCTCTCTTACTCCCCCTCCCTCTCTCTCTACTCCCCCCTCCCTCTCTCTTACTCCCCCCTCCCTCTCTCTTACTCCCCCTCCCTCTCTCTTACTCCCCCTCCCTCTCTCTCACTCACCCCTCTCTCTCTCTTACTCCCCCCTCCCTCTCTCTACTCCCCCCTCCCTCTCTCTTACTCCCCCCTCCCTCTCTCTTACTCCCTCTATCTTACTCCCTCTCTCTTACTCCCCCTCCCTCTCTCTTACTCCCCCCTCCCTCTCTCTTACTCCCCCCCTCCCTCTCTCTTACTCCCCCCTCCCTCTCTCTTACTCCCCCTCCCTCTCTCTTATTCCCCCCTCCCTCTCTCTTACTCACCCCTCCCTCTCTCTTACTCCCCCCTCCCTCTCTCTTACTCCCCCCTCCCTCTCTCTTACTCCCCCTCCCTCTCTCTTCTCCCCTCCCTCTCTCTTACTCCCCCCTCCCTCTCTCTTACTCCCCCTCCCTCTCTCTTACTCCCCCCTCCCTCCCTCTTACTCCCCCCTCCCTCTCTCATTCCCCCCTCCCTCTTTCTTATTCCCCCCTCCCTCTTTCTTATTCCCCCCCCATCTTTCTTACTCCCCCCTACCTCTCTCTTACTCCCCCCTCCCCTCCACCCCTCCCTCTCTCTTACTCCCCCTCCACCCCTCCCTCTCTCTTACTCCCCCCTCCTCCTCTCTTACTCCCCCCTCCTTTCTTACTCCCCCCTCCCTCTCTCTTCCCTCCCCCCCTCCCTCTCTCTTACTCCCCCCTCCCTCTCTCTTACTCCCCTCCCTCTCTCTTACTCCCCCCTCCCTCTCTCTTACTTCCCCCTCCCTCTCTCTTACTCCCCCCTCCCTCTCTCTTACTCCCCCCCCTCTCCCTCTCTCTTACTCCCCCCTCCTCCTCTCTTACGTTACCTCACAAAATGGTGTGGTCAAATCCAGAATTACCTTGCCAAATGTTCTGTATTGTATTGAAGGAAAAAGGAGTGAATAATAAGTAGGTATGGAGAGAGAGAGAGAGAGTTGGAGCGAGTGTTGTTGAGAGAGTGATTGGAGAGAGCGAGAGTGATTGGAGAGAGCGAGAGTGATTGGAGAGAGCGAGAGTGATTGGAGAGAGCGAGAGTGATTGGAGAGAGCGAGAGTGATTGGAGAGAGCGAGAGTGATTGGAGAGAGAGAGAGAGAGAGAGAGTGATTGGAGAGAGAGTGAGAGAGTGTTGGAGAGAGAGTGAGAGAGAGAGTGTTGGTGAGAGAGTGTTGGAGAGAGAGTGTTGGTGAGAGAGTGTTGGAGAGAGAGTGTTGGAGAGAGAGTGTTGGAGAGAGAGTGTTGGAGGGAAAGTGTTGGAGGGAGAGTGTTGGAGAGAGAGAGAGTTTGAGAGAGAGAGAGTTTGAGAGAGAGTTTGAGAGAGAGAGAGAGTTTGAGAGAGAGAGTTGGGGAGAGAGAGAGTTTTGGGAGAGAGAGAGTGTTGGGAGAGAGAGAGTGTTGGGGAGAGAGAGAGTTGGAGAGAGTTGGAGAGAGAGAATTGGAGAGGGAGAGAGAGAGAATTGGAGAGGGAGAGAGAGAGAATTGGAGAGGGAGAGAGAGAGAGTTGGAGAGAGAGAGAGTGTTGGGAGAGAGAGTGTTGGAGAGAGAGAGTGTTGGGGAGAGAGAGAGTGTTGGGGAGAGAGAGAGTGTTGGAGAGAGAGAGAGAGAGAGTGTTGGAGAGAGTGTTGGAGAGAGAGAGAGAGTGTTGGAGAGAGAGAGAGTGTTGGAGAGAGAGAGAGTGTTGGAGAGAGTGTTGGAGAGAGAGAGAGTGTTGGGAGAGAGAGAGAGTGTTGGGGAGAGAGAGAGTGTTGGGAGAGAGAGAGAGAGTGTGTGTGTGTGTTAGGGAGAGAGTGTTGGGGAGAGAGAGTGTTGGAGAGAGAGAGAGAGTGTTGGGGAGGGAGAGAGAGAGTGTTGGAGAGAGAGAGAGTGTGTGTGTGTGTGTGTGTTAGGGAGAGTGTGTGTGTGTTAGGGAGAGTGTGTGTGTGTTAGGGAGAGTGTGTGTGTGTTAGGGAGAGAGAGTGAGTGTTGGAGAGAGAGAGATAGTGTGTGTGTGTGTTAGGGAGAGTGTGTGTGTGTTAGGGAGAGAGAGTGAGTGTTGGAGAGAGAGCGAGAGCCGGTTCTGACTGATGACCAAGGATTTGAAGAAAAAATGAAATGAATACCTTTCAGTAATGAAATATGTAAGAAGTGGCAGCTTTGCTCCGCCGTTCATTGTCTGCATCCCGAAAGGACAGGCCTGATGTCCTTGAATTAAACGGTTGCTGTGTGGTGTGTGTGTGTGTGTGACTGTGTGTGTGCGGGCGACTGTGTGTGTGTGACTGTGTGCATGCATGCGACTGTGTGTGTGTGACTGTGTGTGCGGGCATTTGCCTGTGTCTGTCTCCATGGGCCTTAAGAATAACGAATTCAGCATAATAATCTTAACCACAAACACAGACAACCTTCCAAGAAGCACCAGTCAGAGACTTTCAAGTGGTTCAGAAGAGAACTGGAATTAAACCAGTGGATTCCTATGGAGCCAGAAGTCCTCTACCGTCCGTCCCCTTGTTGTTAATGCTGTGAAGCCAAGATGGACGCCTCATTGCCTCGTTTAAGGTGTTTGAGTAGGCGACTGCTCTCCCTCCCTCCTTTCATTTCATCTAACTCCTTATTTCCCAAGGACAACACTAATAAGGGAAGCATTAGGGAACGAGGGAGGGAACAAGGGAGGGAAAGGAGGAGGGGAATTATTGAATTGTTTCACTTTTTTAATAGATTAGATTGATTAAAAGAATCCCCCTCGTAGCCTCTCCTGTCAGCTGATAGTTGTCAGCAATTCAGATGAGATTACTTGATGCCTTGTTTTGATTAGGGTATGTGTGTGTGTGTGTGTGTGTGTGTGTGTGTGTGTGTGTGTGTGTGTGTGTGTGTGTGTGTGTGTGTGTGTGTGTGTGTGTGTGTGTGTGTGTGTGTGTGTGTGTGTGTGTGTGTGTGCGTGCGTACATACATGTGCTCGTAGCTACTTTATGGTTTAGCATGCATACGGAATATATTAATTCAATTAAAACAGGTTTCATTCTGCTGGGGTAATGGCAGTAATGTGGGGGCAAGGGAAGGAGGGAGGAGAGAGAAATTAGTTCCTTTAGGTGTCCGGACGCAATGCCACTAATGTAGGGGAAAGGGAAGGAGGGAGGAGATGAAGGGAGAGGGAGGAGAAGAAGGGAGAGGAGAGGGAGGAGATGAAGGGAGAGGAGAGGGAGGAGAAGAAGGGACAGGAGAGGGAGGAGAAGAAGGGAGAGGAGAGGGAGGAGAAGAAGGGAGAGGAGAGGGAGGAGAAGAAGGGAGAGGAGAGGGAGGAAGAAGGAGAGGGAGGGAGGTGAAGGGAGAGGAGGAGAGGGAGGAGGTGAAGGGAGAGGAGGAGAGGGAGGAGGTGAAGGGAGAGGAGAGGGAGGAGATGAAGGGAGAGGAGGAGAGGGGAGAGGCGAGGGAGGAGGAGAGGGAGGAAGGTGAAGGGAGAGGAGAGGAGAGGGAGGAGGTGAAGGGAGAGGAGGAGAGGGAGGAGGTGAAGGGAGAGGAGGAGAGGGAGGAGGTGTAGGGGAGAGGAGGAGAGGGAGGAGGTGAAGGGAGAGGAGGAGAGGGAGGAGGTGAAGGGAGAGGAGGAGAGGGAGGAGGTGAAGGGAGAGGAGAGGGAGGAGATGAAGGGAGAGGAGAGGGAGGAGATGAAGGGAGAGGAGAGGGAGGAGATGAAGGGAGAGGAGAGGAGAGAGAGGAGGTGAAGGAAGAGGAGAGGGAGGAGATGAAGGGAGAGGAGAGGGAGGAGATGAAGGGAGAGGAGAGAGAGGAGGTGAAGGAAGAGGAGAGGGAGGAGATGAAGGGAGAGGAGAGGAGAGAGAGGAGGTGAAGGAAGAGGAGAGGGAGGAGATGAAGGGAGAGGAGAGGAGAGGGAGGAGGTGAAGGAAGAGGAGAGGAGAGAGAGGAGGTGAAGGAAGAGGAGAGAGAGGAGGTGAAGGAAGAGGAGAGGGAGAAATGAGCTCCTTTAAAGGTCCACTGCAGTCAGAAACGTGATTCTCCTGTGTTTTATATTTCCACACTATGAGGTTGGAACAATACTGTGAAAATAATGCTGATAATAGATCACCTGAAATGTCAGCCTGTTTTGGTGGGAGGAGTTTTGAGTTCATTGAGCAACAAGAGAGAGATTTCCAGACCTCTCTGCCAATAACAGCTAGTTCTCAGTCTCCCCTCCCACTCCCAGACAGTCATAGCTAAATTCTTGCTTGAGAAATTGCTCTTTGCTAAGAAGCTATTTTTGTTTCTTTTTGACGGTTTTAATTGAAAATAATCACAGTAAGGTACTTAATTATTACCAGGAAATGAATTGATATTGAGATAAAAATGGCTGCATTGGACCTTTTAAGGCTGATTTAGACCCTATAGAGACAGAACCTATAGAGACGGACCCTACGGAGACGGGCCCTACGGAGACGGACCCTACGGAGACGGGCCCTACGGAGACGGACCCTACGGAGACGGGCCCTACGGAGACGGGCCCTACGGAGACGGGCCCTACGGAGACGGACCCTACGGAGACGGACCCTACGGAGACGGGCCCTACGGAGACGGGCCCTACGGAGACGGACCCTACGGAGACGGGCCCTACGGAGACAGACCCTACGGAGACGGGCCCTACGGAGCATAGCGAAGTGTCGCGATGTCATTTTTCTTCACATAAGGAGCGTCTCCTTGTTGTGCCACATGAAAATTGTAATGCGTCATATTGTTTCTTGCCGTGGGGGCAGTGTTCTGTGTTCAATGAAGCTCGCTTGGTACCTTGATCCTAACTATAGGCTACAGGCTATAGGCTACAGGCTACAGGCTACAGGCTACAGGCTATAGGCTATAGGCTATAGGCTACAGGCTATAGGCTATAGGCTATAGGCTACAGGCTATAGGCTATGCATCAGAGCAGCCTATTTTCCATTGATAAGCAAATTAGAATCTCACCGAGTGTTCAAACAATAAACCAAACGACATTGTAGCCTTATTAGACCCACCCCCCCCCAAAAAAAACAATCTAATATATATTTGGTTTAGAAGTAATAACTAGTGATTCCAGCCTAGGGGTAAAAACAGCTGTGAGATGCCGTTGTATTTTTTGCTGATATGGGAGCGAATACATTGAAGAGGCATATCGTACTAGGATAAGGTTGTAGAAGAATATCTGCCAGGACATACAGTATTATTTCATTAGAAATCGGATTATTTCACATGGCAATGTGGGAAGCTAATCAACTGGGAAGCTAATCAACGGTTTAGCTTGGCATTGATAAGCACATATAACCTCAGCAACTGTTTAAACAATAAACAAAACGTCATTGAATCCCCAAAAGGCTATTTGGTTTAGAAGGTGTAGTTATTCATGGTTATTTGGTATAGAAGTTATGGTTATTTGGTATAGACGGTGTAGTTATTCATGGTTATTTGGTATAGAAGGTGTAGTTATTCATGGTTATTTGGTATAGAAGGTGTAGTTATTCATGGTTATTTGGTATAGAAGGTGTAGTTATTCATGGTTATTTGGTATAGGAGGTGTAGTTATTCATGGTTATTTGGTATAGAAGGTGTAGTTATTCATGGTTATTTGGTTTAGAAGATGTAGTTATTCATGGTTATTTGGAATAGAAGGTGTAGTTATTCATGGTTATTTGGTTTAGAAGATGTAGTTATTCATGGTTATTTGGTATAGAAGGTGTAGTTATTCATGGTTATTTGGAATAGAAGGTGTAGTTATTCATGGTTATTTGGTTTAGAAGATGTAGTTATTCATGGTTATTTGGTATAGAAGTTATGGTTATTTGGTATAGAAGGTGTAGTTATTCATGGTTATTTGGTTTAGAAGATGTAGTTATTCATGGTTATTTGGTATAGAAGTTATGGTTATTTGGTATAGAAGGTGTAGTTATTCATGGTTATTTGGTATAGAAGGTGTAGTTATTCATGGTTATTTGGTATAGAAGGTGTAGTTATTCATGGTTATTTGGTTTAGAAGATGTAGTTATTCATGGTTATTTGGTATAGAAGTTATGGTTATTTGGTATAGAAGGTGTAGTTATTCATGGTTATTTGGTTTAGAAGATGTAGTTATTCATGGTTATTTGGTATAGAAGTTATGGTTATTTGGTATAGAAGGTGTAGTTATTCATGGTTATTTGGTTTAGAAGATGTAGTTATTCATGGTTATTTGGTATAGAAGTTATGGTTATTTGGTATAGAAGGTGTAGTTATTCATGGTTATTTGGTATAGAAGGTGTAGTTATTCATGGTTATTTGGTATAGAAGGTGTAGTTATTCATGGTTATTTGGTTTAGAAGATGTAGTTATTCATGGTTATTTGGTATAGAAGTTATGGTTATTTGGTATAGAAGGTGTAGTTATTCATGGTTATTTGGTTTAGAAGATGTAGTTATTCATGGTTATTTGGTATAGAAGTTATGGTTATTTGGTATAGAAGGTGTAGTTATTCATGGTTATTTGGTTTAGAAGATGTAGTTATTCATGGTTATTTGGTATAGAAGTTATGGTTATTTGGTATAGAAGGTGTAGTTATTCATGGTTATTTGGTATAGAAGGTGTAGTTATTCATGGTTATTTGGTATAGAAGGTGTAGTTATTCATGGTTATTTGGTTTAGAAGATGTAGTTATTCATGGTTATTTGGTATAGAAGTTATGGTTATTTGGTATAGAAGGTGTAGTTATTCATGGTTATTTGGTAAAGAGGTGTAGTTATTCATGGTTATTTGGTATAGAAGGTGTAGTTATTCATGGTTATTTGGTATAGGAGGTGTAGTTATTCATGGTTATTTGGTATAGAAGGTGTAGTTATTCATGGTTATTTGGTATAGGAGGTGTAGTTATTCATGGTTATTTGGTATAGAAGGTGTAGTTATTCATGGCTATTTGGTTTAGAAGTTATTCATGGATATTTTGAAACCTCAAAACAGAGAGCCGTGTTCTTGTTTTTCTCCTTGACTAAAAATGATGAGTGAATAAATACATTGAAGCTTGATATCAAATTGGGGAAATGTTTTAGGTTACTATTATAATACTATGTGCATATAAATCGGATGATTTCACATTGAGATGTAGGAAGCTAAAAGCTAGCACTGTTTAGCCAACTTGCTAGAAGGGGAAGACAAGACAAAATACTCTTCTTTTGCTTTCACCATAAATGAGAAGACAACAAGAAAACCTCTGTCGCCCCCTTGTGACTGTTGCTATTTGGGAGTCTGGACCGGCGACGTATCATGTCACCAAAACAAGAAATCAGACCACCCAGAACATGCACACGTTAAAATCTATACATGTTGTCACGGTTGTCGTAGGGTAAAGCGGACCAAGACGCAGCGGGGAAATATGCACTCATCTTCTTTTATTTCAACGGACAAAGAAGGTCAACCAAAATAAATACGTACACAAAAAAACACAACGACAAATAACAGGCCGGTAAGGCACAGAGCTACACAGCACAATCTCCCACAAATATTAAAACAAACACATACCTATTTATAGAACCCCTCAATCAGAGGCAACGAGAAAACACCTGCCTCCAATTGAGGGTTCAACCCCCAATAAACTAAACATAGAAATACAAAGAACTAGACTAAACATAGAAATACATTAACATAGAACAGTGGCCAAAACCCCGGAATAATTAATCAAACACACCACTAAACACACAACCACCCCGAACCACATAAAACAAATACCCCCTGCCACGTCCTGACCAAACTACAATAACAAATAACCCCTATTACTGGTCAGGACGTGACACATGTGAAGCTTGTAGAGGGCTTTAGGTGTGGAGATGCAATGGCACTAATTTGGAAGGGAGGGATGGATGGAGGGGGAGGGAGAGAGAGAAATTAGTTGCTTTAGGTGGTGCTCTAGTGTGGGGACGAGTGGAGCTACAGATCTGTTAGTCCTTCTAGTGTGAGGACGAGTGGAGCTACAGATCTGTTAGTCCTAGTGTGGAGACGAATGGAGCTACAGATCTGTTAGTCCTTCTAGTGTGGAGACGAGTGGAGCTACAGATCTGTTAGTCCTTCTAGTGTGGAGACGAGTGGAGCTACAGATCTGTTAGTCCTTCTAGTGTGGAGACGAGTGGAGCTACAGATCTGTTAGTCATTCTAGTGTGGAGACGAGTGGAGCTACAGATCTGTTAGTCCTTCTAGTGTGGAGACGAGTGGAGCTACAGATCTGTTAGTCCTTCTAGTGTGGTGACGAGTGGAGCTACAGATCTGTTAGTCCTTCTAGTGTGGAGACGAATGGAGCTACAGATCTGTTAGTCCTTCTAGTGTGGAGACGAGTGGAGCTACAGATCTGTTAGTCCTTCTAGTGTGGGGACGAGTGGAGCTACAGATCTGTTAGTCCTTCTAGTGTGGTGACGAGTGGAGCTACAGATCTGTTAGTCATTCTAGTGTGGAGACGAGCGGAGCTACAGATCTGTTAGTCCTTCTAGTGTGGTGACGAGTGGAGCTACAGATCTGCTAGTCCTTCTAGTGTGGAGACGAGTGGAGCTACATATCTGCTAGTCCTTCTAGTGTGAGGACGAGTGGAGCTACAGATCTGTTAGTCATTCTAGTGTGAGGACGAGTGGAGCTACAGATCTGTTAGTCCTTCTAGTGTGAGGACGAGTGGAGCTACAGATCTGTTAGTCATTCTAGTGTGAGGACGAGTGGAGCTACAGATCTGTTAGTCCTTCTAGTGTGGAGACGAGTGGAGCTACAGATCTGTTAGTCCTTCTAGTGTGGAGACGAGTGGAGCTACAGATCTGTTAGTCCTTCTAGTGTGGAGACGAGTGGAGCTACCGATCTGTTAGTCCTTCTAGTGTGGGGACGAGTGGAGCTACAGATCTGCTAGTCCTTCTAGTGTGGAGACGAGTGGAGCTACATATGTTAGTCCTTCTAGTGTGAGGACGAGTGGAGCTACAGATCTGTTAGTCCTTCTAGTGTGGAGACGAGTGGAGCTACAGATCTGTTAGTCCTTCTAGTGTGGAGACGAGTGGAGCTACAGATCTGTTAGTCCTTCTAGTGTGGAGACGAGTGGAGCTACAGATCTGTTAGTCCTAGTGTGGAGACGAATGGAGCTACAGATCTGTTAGTCCTTCTAGTGTGGAGACGAGTGGAGCTACAGATCTGTTAGTCCTTCTAGTGTGGAGACGAGTGGAGCTACAGATCTGTTAGTCCTAGTGTGGAGACGAGTGGAGCTACAGATCTGTTAGTCCTTCTAGTGTGGAGACGAGTGGAGCTACAGATCTGTTAGTCCTTCTAGTGTGGTGACGAGTGGAGCTACAGATCTGTTAGTCCTTCTAGTGTGGAGACGAGTGGAGCTACAGATCTGTTAGTCCTTCTAGTGTGGAGATGAGTGGAGCTACAGATCTGTTAGTCCTTCTAGTGTGGTGACGAGTGGAGCTACAGATCTGTTAGTCCTTCTAGTGTGGAGACGAGTGGAGCTACAGATCTGTTAGTCCTTCTAGTGTGAGGACGAGTGGAGCTACAGATCTGTTAGTCCTTCTAGTGTGGGGACGAGTGGAGCTACAGATCTGTTAGTCCTAGTGTGGAGACGAGTGGAGCTACAGATCTGTTAAGGTTTAGGCTTCTACGTGTCAAGTCCTCCCGAGTCCCAAAAATGGTGTTGCAGAAAAACACAACATTGTACTATCATGTTCAGAATTAGCATATTTGTCGTGTAGTAATGGTAGGATATGAATTGAAGGTTTTTGCTCATTGGTGCTGGAAGCTGGGTCCTATTAATTCATTAGTGCACACCGTAGCAAAACATTATTGGGCAAATTCAGGTAGGTCCCACCCGGTTTTGGCCCGTTTGGTGTCTGGTGAATCCTACCCAGTTGTAGGGTTTATTGAATGCTAACAGTAACCTATGGATGTTGTATGATAGTTAGCGGATCGTGCTAAGCTAACTGTGATGATCCAGAGAGGAGGTAGCTGTGTCTCTCTCCACCCCAGTGAAGCAGACCTTTGTCTGGGGTCGCTGGTTTGTCCCTGGACCCCCCTCTAAACCCTCCCCATAGATGTGTGTGTGTTGCCCTCTGCTCTCCCCTACCTCTCTAATAGTGGCCCATGCTGCCACTCTCTTTGAACTGAGGTCACCAGTTCACTTCTCTTTCTCACTCACTCCCTCTCTTTTTCTCATACTGTCTTCGCCCTCTGTCTTTATCCCTCTCTTTCTTTCTCACTTTTGTCCTACTTTCTACTTTGCTATTTTCACTCACTCCTATCTCTCTTTCTCTCTGTCTCTCGCTCTCGCTGTCAATTCAATTCAAGGTGTTTTATTGGCATGGGAAACATATGTTAACATTGCCAAAGCAAGTGAAGTAGATAATATACAAAAGTGAAATAAACAATACAAATGAACAGTAAACATTACACTCACAGAAGTTCGAAAAGAATAAAGACATTACAAATTTCATATTATGTATATATACAGTGTTGTAACGATGTACAAATGGCTAGTCTCTCTCTCTCTCTCTTTCTATTTTCTGTCCCATTGAGCAGTAATACTAATTGTTTTTGCGTTGTCTCCCTCTCCCTCCATCTCCTTACCTCCTCCTTGGTGGGCTTCAACATCTATTAGGCCATTTAGTCCAGATCTCTTGTAATGTCTTGCCCCCCCCCCTGCAGGCAAATTAGTAATTAATGAACAATCAGAAAAAATAAGTGTTCCCCCTCTTTTTCCCCTACTCCCTCTCCTCCTCCCCTCCTCTCCTCCCCCTTTTCTCCTCCCTCCTCCCCTCCACTCCTCCACACCTCCCCCTCCACTTCTCCCTTACTCCCCTCTTCCTCTCTTTCATCTGCATGGAGAGAGTAAGAGCCTGTCTGGATTCTCTCTCTCGCTCTCTCCTCCTCTCTTGCTCTCTCTCCTCGCTCTCTCTCTCCTCCTCGCTCGCTCTCTCTTCGCTCTCTCTCTCTTCGCTCTCTCTCTCGATCTCCTCCTCACTCTCTCTCTCTCTCTCCTCCTCGCTCTCTCTTCGCTCTCTCTCTCTCTTCGCTCTCTCTCTCTCTCTCTCTCTCTCCTCGCTCTCTCTCTCTTCGCTCTCTCTCTCCTCCTCACTCTCTCTCCTCGCTCTCTCTCTTCACTCTCTCTCTCTCCTCCTCTCTCTCTCTCCTCGCTCTCTCTCTCTCTATCTCCTCCTCGCTCTCGCTCTCTCTCTCTTCGCTCTCTCTCTCCTCCTCGCTCTCTCTCTCTCTCCTCCTCTCTCTCTCTATCTCCTCCTCGCTCTCTCGCTTAAAATGATCTATTTTTCCACATGTAGATAGTACATATTCTCTTAACATGTAAATAGGTGTGTGTGTGACTGTTCGCTCCAGGTCTCTTCCTCCATTAGCAGATGGGAGCAGTAATTTCACACAGTCCTGGCCATGGTAATTATGAGGATGCATACTATGTCTGGGTCTGGGTGTGAGAGGTGTGTGAGTGTGAATCCTATTTCTATGGTAGGGTGTCTGTCTATATGTATGCAAGTGTATTTATTTAAATGTGTATGTGTGTTTGTGCATCTTATTTGTACGTCAAGATGTCTGTCTATACCATGTGTGTGTGTGTGTGTGTGTGTGTGTGTGTGTGTGTGTGTGTGTGTGTGTGTGTGTGTGTGTGTGTGTGTGTGTGTGTGTGTGTGTGTGTGTTGGTTGGTCCTCGTGCTCACTGGCTCGTTCTGATTCCTTTAATTGGACTCTGTTTGATTTTCACCGACCAGCTCTCTCTCTCTGAGGCGTAGAGGTGACTTCTTGGAGTCTGCCGTGACCCTCGCTGTCAGATAAACGAGGGAGAAAGGAGAGCAGAGGAGGGGGAAGAGAAACCTTTGAACTCCAAATGCCCCCTGTACTCAACTCTCCTCCCCTCTCCTCACCTCTCCTCCCCTCCCTCCCCTCTCCTCTCCTCTCTTCAAAAAGCCCACTGCTTTCTTTTCAACAAACAGAAAAAGGTCTGTTTGAAAATGCTAATATCGCCTCTCACCCTTTTCCTTTTCAACTATCCTAACTCCCCTCTGCATCTCCTTCTCTTTTTCCCCTCTTCTCCCCCTCCTCTCCTCCCCTTTCTCCCCCTCCTCTCCTCCTCTTTCTCCCCCTCCTCTCCTCCCCTTTCTCCCCCTCCTCTCCTCCCCTTTCTCCCCCTCCTCGCCTCCCCTTTCTCCCCCTCCTCTCCTCCCCTTTCTCCCCATCGTCTCCTCCTCTTTCTCTCCCTCCTCTCCTCCTCTTTCTCCCCCTCCTCTCCTCCCCTTTCTCCCCCTCCTCGCCTCCCCTTTCTCCCCCTCCTCTCCTCCCCTTTCTCCCCATCGTCTCCTCCTCTTTCTCTCCCTCCTCTCCTCCTCTTTCTCCCCCTCCTCTCCTCCCCTTTCTCCCCCTCCTCTCCTCCCCTTTCTCCCCCTCCTCTCCTCCCCTTTCTCCCCATCGTCTCCTCCTCTTTCTCTCCCTCCTCTCCTCCCCTTTCTCCCCCTCCTCTCCTCCCCTTTTCTCCCCCTCCTCTCCTCCCCTTTCTCCCCCTCCTCGCCTCCCCTTTCTCCCCCTCCTCTCCTCCCCTTTCTCCCCATCGTCTCCTCCTCTTTCTCTCCCTCCTCTCCTCCTCTTTCTCCCCCTCCTCTCCTCCCCCTTTCTCCCCCTCCTCGCCCTCCCCTTTCTCCCCCTCCCTCTCCTCCCCTTTCTCCCCATCGTCTCCCTCCTCTTTCTCTCCCTCCTCTCCTCCTCTTTCTCCCCCTCCTCTCCTCCCCTTTCTCTCCCCCTCCTCTCCTCCCCCTTTCTCCCCATCGTCTCCTCCTCTTTCTCTCCCTCCTCTCCTCCTCTTTCTCCCCCTCCTCTCCTCCCCTTTCTCCCCCTCCTCTCCTCCCCCCTTTCTCCCCCTCCTCTCCTCCCCTTTCTCCCCCCTCCTCTCCTCCTTTCATCTTTCTCACAGCAGTAATAGTTTTTCAGCAGATCTCCCTTTATGTCACTCCGTCCCTTTTTTCTCTTCTTCTCTCTGATGAATCAGCTCCTAATGAAACAAAATGGTTCACCGGGAGTTGATGAATCAGCTCCTAATGAAACTAAATGGTTCACCGGGAGTTGATGAATCAGCTCCTAATGAAACTAAATGGTTCACCGGGAGTTGATGAATCAGCTCCTAATGAAACTAAATGGTTCACCGGGAGTTGATGAATCAGCTCCTAATGAAACTAAATGGTTCACCGGGAGTTGATGAATCAGCTCCTAATGAAACTAAATGGTTCACCGGGAGTTGATGAATCAGCTCCTAATGAAACTAAATGGTTCACCGGGAGTTGATGAATCTGCCCCTAATGAAACTAAATATACACACACACACAGACACACACATGTACACACACACACAAACACACATATATATACACATATATACACAGACACATACACACAGACACACATGTACATACACACAGAGACACACATGTACAGACACACAGACACACATGTACATACACACAGAGACATACATGTACAGACACACATGTACATACACACAGAGACACACACACAGACACATGCACGTACACACAGACACACACGTACATACACACAGACACACACGTACATACACACAGACACACATGTACATACACATAGAGACACACACACACACACAGACACACGTACGTACACACAGACACACATGTACATACACACAGACACACATGTACATACACACAGACACACATGTACATACACACAGAGACACACATGTACATACCACACAGACACACATGTACATACACACAGACACACATGTACATACACACAGACACACATGTACATACACACAGACACACATGTACATACACACACACACACAGACACACACACACAGAGACACACATGTACATACACACACACACACACAGAGACACACACACACAGACACACATGTACATACACACACACACACACACACAGACACACACACACAGAGACACACATGTACATACACACACACACAGACACACACACACAGAGACACACATGTACATACACATACACACAGACACACACACAGAGACACACATGTACATACACATACACATACACACACACAGAGACACACACACACAGACACACATGTACATACACATACACACAGACACACACACAGAGACACACATGTACATACACATACACACACACACACACAGAGACACACACACACAGACACACATGTACATACACACACACACACACACACAGACACACACACACAGAGACACACATGTACATACACATACACATACACACACACAGAGACACACATGTACATACACACACACACAGAGACACACACACAGAGACACACATGTACAGACACACACAGACACACACACAGAGACACACATGTACAGACACACACAGACACACAGAGACACACATGTACAGGACACACACAGACACACACACAGAGACACACATGTACAGACACACACAGACACACAGAGACACACACACAGAGACACACATGTACAGACACACACAGACACACAGAGGCCATAAGGGTGTTGGTTTGGTGTTTTTTCCTGCTTCCTTCTCTCAGGGTTCAGCTCGTGTTTTCTCAATTATCCTGTCTCTTAAAGGACAACCTCTTCCCATCATACACTCTGTCACAATGTGTGTGTAACCGTCGCTGGTGCCTCTGTGCTCCGACCAGTTTTACTTGTTCAACTGTGTTCTCTCTCATGACGTCACGGGTGTGTGTGTGTTCACCTTGGATAAACACACACACTGGGACCATTTCTCTCCTTCTGCCTCCTTCCCTCTCCTATAGCTGTATATTCTGCCTCCTTCCCTCTCCTATAGCTGTATATTCTGCCTCCTTCCCTCTCCTATAGCTGTATATTCTGCCTCCTTCCCTCTCCTATAGCTGTATATTCTGCCTCCTTCCCTCTCCTATAGCTGTATATTCTGCCTCCTTCCCTCTCCTATAGCTGTATATTCTGCCTCCTTCCCTCTCCTATAGCTGTATATTCTGCCTCCTTCCCTCTCCTATAGCTGTATATTCTGCCTCCTTCCCTCTCCTATAGCTGTATATTCTGCCTCCTTCCCTCTCCTAATAAGCTGTATATTCTGCCTCCTTCCCTCTCCTATAGCTGTATATTCTGCCTCCTTCCCTCTCCTATAGCTGTATATTCTGCCTCCTTCCCTCTCCTATAGCTGTATATTCTGCCTCCTTCCCTCTCCTATAGCTGTATATTCTGCCTCCTTCCCTCTCCTATAGCTGTATATTCTGCCTCCTTCCCTCTCCTATAGCTGTATATTCTGCCTCCTTCCCTCTCCTATAGCTGTATATTCTGCCTCCTTCCCTCTCCTATAGCTGTATATGTGTGTGTTCTACAGTGCATCTCCTCTCCTCTCAGACGACCCCCCCCACCCCTACCACCCCCAACCACCCTTGAGCGCTTCTCTCTCCTCTCTCCCCCCAGCCACCCCTGCACCCCATCACACACACGCCCCTATCATCGGCACGCACCCGCCAAATCATAATTACGTCCATGTAGGACCCTTTGACAGCCATGTACAGTGGTTCTCCTTTAATTCCTTATCAAATGCATTGATCGTTGGGGCTCTGCGCGTTCATTGATCCGCGCACTCTGTCTGGCGCCGGCCGATAAGCAGGGGGTTCTCTCCCCCTCCATCTCTCTCCTCTCTCTCCCTCTCTCTCTCGGTCTCCTTTTCCCTCTGCTCCTCTTCCTGGTCCTACTCTCCCTCTCCTTCTCTCTCTCTCCCTCTCTCCCTCTCTCCCCCTCTCTCTCTCTCTCTCTCTCTCTCTCCCTCTCTTCATTAATAATAATTAGGAGGGTGTTTATAGTTGTCCTATTTCACATGTACCAGTGTGTGTTTTTTTCATATCCCAACTTTCCCTGAGACACAGTCAGAGACTGGTGTCACGTCCAGGTTCTGCACAGGAGCAATGACGGTTAAGTTCCTTGCTCAAGGGCACATCGACAGATTTTTCATCTTGTCGGCTTGGTGGTTTGAACGGTGGCTGGACCAACGCCCATGTTGTCCGTCTCTCTCACTCTCTCTCTCCCTCTCTCTCTCCCTCTCTCTCTCTCTCTCTCTCTCTCTCTCTCACTCTCTCTCTCTCTCTCTCTCACTCTTCTCTCTCACTCTCTCTCTCACTCTCTCCCCCTCTCTCTCCCCTCTCTCTCTCCCCTCTCTCTCTCCCTCTCTCTCTCCCCTCTCTCTCCCCCTCTCTCTCCCCCTCTCTCTCCCCCTCTCTCTCTCCCCTCTCTCTCTCCCTCTCTCTCTCACTCTCTCTCTCTCTCTCACTCTCTCTCTCCCTCTCCCTCCCTCTCTCTCACTCTCTCTCTCACTCTTCTCTCTCTCTCTTCTCTCTCTCTCTTCTCTCCCTCTCTCTCCCCCTCTCTCTCTCTCTCACTCTGTCTCTCTCTCCCCCTCTCTCTCCCCCTCTTTCTCACTCTTCTCTCTCCCTCTTCTTTCTGCAAATTATGATTTTTTTTTTACCAGGCCCTGACCATACACACTGACTGAAACACACACACACACACCGCCTGTGACAATACGCTCCTCAGTAAGCTTTACCTCACTCGCTACTACTCAACGATGGTAATTGGATTTGAGGGAGAGAGAGAAAGAAAGAGAGAGGAAACAGTAAAAATAAGAATTGTGAATGGGGACAGGAAAGGTGCCGTTCTGTCATTATATGGGGAGAGAAGAAGAAGAAGGGGGGAGAGATCACAGTCTGGTTGGTTTCAGGTTAAAGGGGAGAGGAGGATTGAGAGCGAGAACAGATGAAGGATTGATTTGATGGAGGAGAGAGAGAGAGAGAGAACCTAGATGGGTCCATATTCAAGAGTTCAAACAAATGTCCTTTTAGTGTTGGGTTAGGACAAAAGCCTGCACTTATACTCTGTGGCCTGCCTGCCTGCCTGCCTGCCTTTCTGCCTGTCGATAGAGACCTAGAGCACCTCTTGAGTCTGTCGTGACAAATGTATCTTCCTGCATGAGTGGCTGCCAGACTGGCTGGCTATCTAGGACCCTGGCACCACCTGGGGGGGTGCGTGTGTGTGTGAGTGAGTGAGTGAGTGAGTGAGTGAGTGCATTTCTCCTGGGTCTTGTCAAGCTGTGTTTGTGTGCGTGTGTGTCTTCAGCACTACAACTGTATTTTGTGTGTGTGTATGCTAACCCTGGCCAAGCCTGCCAGGGTTCTTTCCGTGGTCAGCCGTGCGTACCCTCTCTCTCCTGTCTTGGCCAGAAAAGAGCAGCCAGCTTCACAAGCCCCCCAAAACCTCCAGAGCAGAGAGCCAGAGAGGGGCCCCTGCCCTGACGCCAAGCCCACAGAGGAGACCTCTGTCTCAGCCTTGCACTCATCCGTTCAGCCCCTCTCTCCCCGTGGCTGCTAGGTTCCACCAGTGAAAGGAGACATCTAAACACATGATTGTTCCTTCTCTTCTCTGTTCCATTTTGAAAAGAGAAGTCTTCTTCTTTTCTTCCTCCCAGAACCCCCTGCTCTCCATCTCTGTCTCCTTTTTTCCCTTCATGGTGATCTCTCTCTCCGCCCCTGTGATCAGAGGACTGTGTGGCTATTTGAAGAATCTCAAATATATTTTGATTTGTTTAACACTTTTTTTTGGTTTACTAAATGATTCCATATGTGTTATTTCATAGTTTTGATGTCTTCACTATTATTCTACAATGTAGAAAATAGTAAAAATAAAGAAAAACCCTTGAATGAGTAGGTGTTCTAAAACTTTTGACCGGTAGTGTATATAGGACATCTGGCTAGTTAGATAAGACAGGACCAACACTCTAGTATAGACTACACCTATATAGGACATCTGACTAGTTAGATAAGACAGGACCAACACTCTAGTATAGACTACACCTATATAGGACATCTGACTAGTTAGATAAGACAGGACCAACACTCTAGTATAGACTACACCTATATAGGACATCTGACTCGTTAGATAAGACAGGACCAACACTCTAGTATAGACTACACCTATATAGGACATCTGACTAGTTAGATAAGACAGGACCAACACTCTAGTATAGACTAAACCTATATAGGACATCTGACTAGTTAGATAAGACAGGACCAACACTCTAGTATAGACTACACCTATATAGGACATCTGACTAGTTAGATAAGACAGGACCAACACTAGTATAGACTACACCTATATAGGACATCTGGCTAGTTAGATAAGACAGGACCAACACTCTAGTGTAGACTACACCTATATAGGACATCTGACTAGTTAGATAAGACAGGACCAACACTCTAGTATAGACTACACCTATATAGGACATCTGGCTAGTTAGATAAGACAGGACCAACACTCTAGTATAGACTACACCTATATAGGACATCTGGCTAGTTAGATAAGACAGGACCAACACTAGTATAGACTACACCTATATAGGACATCTGACTAGTTAGATAAGACAGGACCAACACTCTAGTATAGACTACACCTATATAGGACATCTGGCTAGTTAGATAAGACAGGACCAACAATAGTATAGACTACACCTATATAGGACATCTGGCTAGTTAGATAAGACAGGACCAACACTAGTATAGACTACACCTATATAGGACATCTGACTAGTTAGATAAGACAGGACCAACACTCTAGTATAGACTACACCTATATAGGACATCTGACTAGTTAGATAAGACAGGACCAACACTCTAGTATAGACTACACCTATATAGGACATCTGACTAGTTAGATAAGACAGGACCAACACTCTAGTATAGACTACACCTATATAGGACATCTGGCTAGTTAGATAAGACAGGACCAACACTCTAGTATAGACTACACCTATATAGGACATCTGGCTAGTTAGATAAGACAGGACCAACACTAGTATAGACTACACCTATATAGGACATCTGACTAGTTAGATAAGACAGGACCAACACTCTAGTATAGACTACACCTATATAGGACATCTGGCTAGTTAGGTAAGACAGGACCAACACTCTAGTATAGACTACACCTATATAGGACATCTGGCTAGTTAGATAAGACAGGACCAACACTAGTATAGACTACACCTATATAGGACATCTGACTAGTTAGATAAGACAGGACCAACACTCTAGTATAGACTACACCTATATAGGACATCTGGCTAGTTAGATAAGACAGGACCAACAATAGTATAGACTACACCTATATAGGACATCTGGCTAGTTAGATAAGACAGGACCAACACTAGTATAGACTACACCTATATAGGACATCTGACTAGTTAGATAAGACAGGACCAACACTCTAGTATAGACTACACCTATATAGGACATCTGGCTAGTTAGATAAGACAGGACCAACAATAGTATAGACTACACCTATATAGGACATCTGGCTAGTTAGATAAGACAGGACCAACACTCTAGTATAGACTACACCTATATAGGACATCTGACTAGTTAGATAAGACAGGACCAACACTAGTATAAACTACACCTTCTATCCTTCCATCCCCAATATCTCCCCAGTTCTCCCTTCTATCCTTCCATCCCCAATCTCTCCCAGTTCTCCCTTCTATCCTTCCATCCCCAATCTCTCCCAGTTCTCCCTTCTATCCTTCTATTCCCAATCTCTCCCAGTTCTCCCTTCTATCCTTCCATCCCCAATCTCTCCCAGTTCTCCCTTCTATCCTTCTATTCCCAATCTCTCCCAGTTCTCCCTTCTATCCTTCCATCCCCAATCTCTCCCAGTTCTCCCTTCTCTCTCTCCGCCCCTGTGATCAGAGGACTGTGTGGCTATTTGAAGAATCTCAAATATATTTTGATTTGTTTAACACTTTTTTTTGGTTTACTAAATGATTCCATATGTGTTATTTCATAGTTTTGATGTCTTCACTATTATTCTACAATGTAGAAAATAGTAAAAATAAAGAAAAACCCTTGAATGAGTAGGTGTTCTAAAACTTTTGACCGGTAGTGTATATAGGACATCTGGCTAGTTAGATAAGACAGGACCAACACTCTAGTATAGACTACACCTATATAGGACATCTGACTAGTTAGATAAGACAGGACCAACACTCTAGTATAGACTACACCTATATAGGACATCTGACTAGTTAGATAAGACAGGACCAACACTCTAGTATAGACTACACCTATATAGGACATCTGACTCGTTAGATAAGACAGGACCAACACTCTAGTATAGACTACACCTATATAGGACATCTGACTAGTTAGATAAGACAGGACCAACACTCTAGTATAGACTAAACCTATATAGGACATCTGACTAGTTAGATAAGACAGGACCAACACTCTAGTATAGACTACACCTATATAGGACATCTGACTAGTTAGATAAGACAGGACCAACACTAGTATAGACTACACCTATATAGGACATCTGGCTAGTTAGATAAGACAGGACCAACACTCTAGTGTAGACTACACCTATATAGGACATCTGACTAGTTAGATAAGACAGGACCAACACTCTAGTATAGACTACACCTATATAGGACATCTGGCTAGTTAGATAAGACAGGACCAACACTCTAGTATAGACTACACCTATATAGGACATCTGGCTAGTTAGATAAGACAGGACCAACACTAGTATAGACTACACCTATATAGGACATCTGGCTAGTTAGATAAGACAGGACCAACACTCTAGTATAGACTACACCTATATAGGACATCTGGCTAGTTAGATAAGACAGGACCAACACTAGTATAGACTACACCTATATAGGACATCTGGCTAGTTAGATAAGACAGGACCAACACTAGTATAGACTACACCTATATAGGACATCTGACTAGTTAGATAAGACAGGACCAACACTCTAGTATAGACTACACCTATATAGGACATCTGGCTAGTTAGATAAGACAGGACCAACAATAGTATAGACTACACCTATATAGGACATCTGGCTAGTTAGATAAGACAGGACCAACACTAGTATAGACTACACCTATATAGGACATCTTACTAGTTAGATAAGACAGGACCAACACTCTAGTATAGACTACACCTATATAGGACATCTGGCTAGTTAGATAAGACAGGACCAACAATAGTATAGACTACACCTATATAGGACATCTGGCTAGTTAGATAAGACAGGACCAACACTCTAGTATAGACTACACCTATATAGGACATCTGACTAGTTAGATAAGACAGGACCAACACTAGTATAAACTACACCTTCTATCCTTCCATCCCCAATATCTCCCCAGTTCTCCCTTCTATCCTTCCATCCCCAATCTCTCCCAGTTCTCCCTTCTATCCTTCCATCCCCAATCTCTCCCAGTTCTCCCTTCTATCCTTCCATCCCCAATCTCTCCCAGTTCTCCCTTCTATCCTTCCATCCTCAATCTTCCCCAGTTCTCCTTCTATCCTTCCATCCTCAATCTCTCCCAGTTCTGCTTTCTATCCTTCCATCCTCAATCTCTCCCAGTTCTCCCTTCTATCCTTCCATCCTCAATCTTCCCCAGTTCTCCCTTCTATCCTTCCATCCCCAATCTCTCCCAGTTCTCCTTCTATCCTCCCATCCCCAATCTCTCCCAGTTCTGCCTTCTATCCTTCCATCCCCAATCTCTCCCAGTTCTCCCTTCTATCCTTCTATTCCCAATCTCTCCCAGTTCTCCCTTCTATCCTTCCATCCCCAATCTCTCCCAGTTCTCCCTTCTATCCTTCTATTCCCAATCTCTCCCAGTTCTCCCTTCTATCCTTCCATCCCCAATCTCTCCCAGTTCTCCCTTCTATCCTTCCATCCTCAATCTCTCCCAGTTCTCCCTTCTATCCTTCCATCCTCAATCTTCCCCAGTTCTCCCTTCTATCCTTCCATCCCCAATCTCTCCCAGTTCTCCTTCTATCCTTCCATCCCCAATCTCTCCCCAGTTCTCCCTTCTATCCTTCCCTTTTCTATTTTCTAATCACTGCCCCCGTAGCTGGCTGTCGCTGAGCTGGCTAGATGCATTTTCTATAGTGTTAATCCTAGCCTCTGGATAGACAGAAAGGCACAAACACAATTTCTCATCTCCTCTCCTCCGTCTCCAAAATGGCTAGGGACAATACATCAGTTTTATCTGGAGTGCAGTGACGTTCAGAGCTGTAGTAGGTGTTCTCTGAATCCTCCTCCCTACAACCCATAGCTGTATCCATATCCGTCAGGGCAGAACCCGGAGATATCATATCATATAGCAGTAGTACAGCCTGAAGAACACTGCTGATATTCCCAGGGTTCACCTTTATTCAGCTGGTGAACCGTCTGGACCATGTTTATATGGGGGGGGGGGGCTGGTGAACCGTCTGGACCATGTGTATATGGGGGGGGGGGGGGGGGGGCTGGTGAACCGTCTGGACCATGTGTATATGGGGGGGGGGGGGGGGGCTGGTGAACCGTCTGGACCATGTGTATATGGGGGGGGGGGGGGGCTGGTGAACCGTCTGGACCATGTGTATATGGGGGGGGGGGGGGGGCTGGTGAACCGTCTGGACCATGTGTATATGGGGGGGGGGGGGGGGGTGAACTGTCTGGGGGACTTGGTTTTGGTGTGGGGCTGGTGAACCGTCTGGGGGACTTGGTAGTGGTGTGGGGCTGGTGAACCGTCTGGGGGACTTGGTAGTGGTGTGGGGCTGGTGAACCGTCTGGGGGACTTGGTAGTGGTGTGGGGCTGGTGAACCGTCTGGGGGACTTGGTAGTGGTGTGGGGCTGGTGAACCGTCTGGGGGACTTGGTAGTGGTGTGGGGCTGGTGAACCGTCTGGGGGACTTGGTAGTGGTGTGAGGTGTCAGGGGTTCTATCTACCCTGGACGAGGACGGGGGCTTAGTTCTAACTTGGTTTTACAATGTCTTTTACAATGAACTAATGTTTCTCCTCTTAATAATGGAACCATTGGGCCAAAAAGGTATTTTTAAAATCTAAAAATATTTCTCTCTCTCTGTCTCTGTCTCTGTCTCTCTCTCTCTCTCTCTCTCTCGCTCTTCTCTCTCTCTCTCTCTCTCTCTCTCTCTCTCTCTCTCTCTGTCTCTCTGTCTCTCTGTCTCTCTGTCTCTCTCTCTCTCTCTCTCTCTCTCTCTCTCTCTCTCTCTCTCTCTCTGTCTTGCTTTCTGTCTTGCTTTCTCGCTCGTTCTCTTTGTCTTTCTTTCTTTCTCTCTCTCACACACCTACTTATTCTCACACTCTCTCTCTCACACACACACGCTCACACACCATTATTAGCAGAGGTGGCAGTCGGGCGGTGAGTGGGGATGGCTGTCATTTGCAATTCCTCCCTATTGTCCTCCTGTAACAATGGGTACAAACAAACCATTTCCCTGGAACTAGAGAGATGTAGCTCATTAGCTTCTGCTGCTTGTTCTGCTCATGGCTCAGTGATCAGGGTGGGGCTTGTCTCCATCACCATCCCTTAACACTGTGGAATACAGAGATTAACAACAAATCACAGAGGACAAATATGATGGAAATATAGCTGTGGTTAATAATGGGTTAGGCTATTCCCTCTCTGTCTGTCTGTCTGTCTGTCTGTCTGTCTGTCTGTCTGTCTGTCTGTCTGTCTGTCTGTCTGTCTGTCTGTCTGTCTGTCTGTCTGTCTGTCTGTCTGTCTGTCTGTCTGTCTGTCTGTCTGTCTGTCTGTCTGTCTGTCTGTCTGTCTGTCTGTTGGTATCTAGCAGCAGGATCAGATTGGTTAGGGCTGTAAATGGCGTTTCTGTCGTTACTAAGATGGCAGCTGCTCAATACTGTATCTGTGGAGCAGCACCATGGAGAGAGAGTGTGTGTGTGTGTGTGTGTGTGTGTGTGTGTGTGTGTGTGTGTGTGTGTGTGTGTGTGTGTGTGTGTGTGTGTGTGTGTGTGTGTGTGTGTGTGTGTGTGTGTGTGTGTGTGTGTGTGTGTGTGTGCGCGCGCATTAGGTTTTCTTTTTCATATCAGAACTGTACAAGAGATGGTGTGTGAGTGTTGTTGTGTTAATATGGTGTGTGAGTGTTGTTGTGTTAATATGTTGTGTGAGTGTTGTGTTAATATGGTGTGTGTGTGTGTTTTGTTAATATGGTGTGTGAGTGTTGTTGTGTTAATATGGTGTGTCAGTGTTGTGTTAATATGGTGTGTGAGTTTTGTTGTGTTAATATGGTGTGTGAGTGTTGTTGTGTTAATATGCTGTGTGAGTGGTGTTGTGTTAATATGCTGTGTGAGTGGTGTTGTGTTAATATGCTGTGTGAGTGTTGTTGTGTTAATATGTTGTGTGAGTGTTGTGTTAATATGGTGTGTGTGTGTTTTGTTAATATGGTGTGTGAGTGTTGTTGTGTTAATATGGTGTGTGAGTGTTGTGTTAATATGGTGTGTGAGTGTTGTTGTGTTAATATGGTGTGTGAGTGTTGTTGTGTTAATATGGTGTGTGAGTGTTGTTGTGTTAATATGCTGTGTGAGTGTTGTGTTAATATGCTGTGTGAGTGTTGTGTTAATATGGTGTGTGAGTGTTGTTGTGTTAATATGCTGTGTGAGTGTTGTTGTGTTAATATGGTGTGTGAGTGTTGTTGTGTTAATATGGTGTGTGAGTGTTGTTGTGTTAATATGGTGTGTGAGTGTGTTTTGTTAATATGGTGTGTGAGTGTTGTGTTAATATGGTGTGTGTGTGTGTTTTGTTAATATGGTGTGTGAGTGTTGTTGTGTTAATATGGTGTGTGAGTGTTGTTGTGTTAATATGGTGTGTGAGTGTGTTTTGTTAATATGGTGTGTGAGTGTTGTGTTAATATGGTGTGTGTGTATGTTTTGTTAATATGGTGTGTGAGTGTTGTTGTGTTAATATGGTGTGTGAGTGTTGTTGTGTTAATATGGTGTGTGTTTTGCTGTGTTAATATGGTGTGTGAGTGTTGTGTTAATATGCTGTGTGAGTGTTGTGTTAATATGCTGTGTGAGTGTTAATATGGTGTGTGAGTGTTGTTGTGTTAATATGGTGTGTGAGTGTTGTGTTAATATGCTGTGTGAGTGTTGTTGTGTTAATATGCTGTGTGTGAGTGTTGTTGTGTTAATATGGTGTGTGAGTGTTGTGTTAATATGCTGTGTGAGTGTTGTGTTAATATGCTGTGTGAGTGTTGTTGTGTTAATATGGTGTGTGAGTGTTGTGTTAATATGCTGTGTGAGTGTTGTTGTGTTAATATGGTGTGTGAGTGTTGTTGTGTTAATATGGTGTGTGAGTGTTGTTGTGTTAATATGGTGTGTGTTTTGTTGTGTTAATATGGTGTGTGAGTGTTGTGTTAATATGCTGTGTGAGTGTTGTGTTAATATGCTGTGTGAGTGTTGTGTGTTAATATGGTGTGTGAGTGTTGTTGTGTTAATATGTTGTGTGAGTGTTGTGTTAATAGGCTGTGTGAGTGTTGTGTGTTAATATGGTGTGTGAGTGTTGTTGTGTTAATATGGTGTGTGAGTGTTGTTGTTAATATGCTGTGTGAGTGTTGTTGTGTTAATATGGTGTGTGAGTGTTGTGTTAATATGCTGTGTGAGTGTTGTGTTAATATGCTGTGTGAGTGTTGTGTGTTAATATGCTGTGTGAGTGTTGTTGTGTTAATATGGTGTGTGAGTGTTGTTGTGTTAATATGGTGTATGAGTGTTGTTGTGTTAATATGGTGTGTGAGTGTTGTTGTGTTAATATGGTGTGTGAGTGTTGTTGTGTTAATATGGTGTGTGAGTGTTGTTGTGTTAATATGGTGTGTGAGTGTTGTTGTGTTAATATGCTGTGTGAGTGTTGTTGTGTTAATATGCTGCGTGAGTGTTGTGTTAATATGGTGCGTGAGTGTTGTTGTGTTAATATGCTGTGTGAGTGTTGTTGTGTTAATATGGTGTGTGAGTGTTGTTGTGTTAATATGGTGTGTGAGTGTTGTGTTAATATGCTGTGTGAGTGTTGTTGTGTTAATATGGTGTGTGAGTGTTGTGTGTTAATATGGTGTGTGAGTGTTGTGTGTTAATATGGTGTGTGAGTGTTGTTGTGTTAATATGGTGTGTGAGTGTTGCTGTGTGTTAATATGGTGTGTGAGTGTTGCTGTGTGTTAATATGGTGTGTGAGTGTTGTGTGTTAATATGGTGTGTGTGTGAGTGTTGTTGTGTTAATATGGTGTGTGAGTGTTGTGTGTTAATATGGTGTGTGTGAGTGTTGTTGTGTTAATAGTGTGTGTGAGTGTTGTTGTGTTAATATGGTGTGTGTGAGTGTTGTGTTAATATGGTGTGTGAGTGTTGTGTTAATATGCTGTGTGTGAGTGTTGTTGTGTTAATATGCTGTGTGTGAGTGTTGTTGTGTTAATATGCTGTGTGTGAGTGTTGTTGTGTTAATATGGTGTGTGAGTGTTGTGTTAATATGGTGTGTGAGTGTTGTTGTGTTAATATGCTGTGTGTGAGTGTTGTTGTGTTAATATGCTGTGTGTGAGTGTTGTTGTGTTAATATAGTGTGTGTGAGTGTTGTGTTAATATGGTGTGTGAGTGTTGTTGTGTTAATATGGTGTGTGAGTGTTGTTGTGTTAATATGGTGTGTGAGTGTTGTGTGTTAATATGGTGTGTGAGTGTTGTTGTGTTAATATGTTGTGTGAGTGTTGTGTTAATATGCTGTGTGAGTGTTGTGTGTTAATATGGTGTGTGAGTGTTGTTGTGTTAATATGGTGTGTGAGTGTTGTTGTGTTAATATGCTGTGTGTGTGTGTTGTGTTAATATGCTGTGTGAGTGTTGTGTTAATATGCTGTGTGAGTGTTGTGTGTTAATATGCTGTGTGAGTGTTGTTGTGTTAATATGCTGTGTGAGTGTTGTTGTGTTAATATGGTGTGTGAGTGTTGTTGTGTTAATATGCTGTGTGAGTGTTGTTGTGTTAATATGGTGTGTGAGTGTTGTTGTGTTAATATGGTGTGTGAGTGTTGTTGTGTTAATATGCTGTGTGAGTGGTGTTGTGTTAATATGCTGTGTGGGTGTTGTGTTAATATGGTGTGTGAGTGTTGTTGTGTTAATATGGTGTGTGAGTGTTGTTGTGTTAATATGCTGTGTGAGTGTTGTTGTGTTAATATGCTGTGTGAGTGTTGTTGTGTTAATATGGTGTGTGAGTGTTGTTGTGTTAATATGGTGTGTGAGTGTTGTTGTGTTAATATGGTGTGTGTGAGTGTTGTTGTGTTAATATGCTGTGTGAGTGTTGTTGTGTTAATATGCTGTGTGAGTGTTGTTGTGTTAATATGGTGTGTGAGTGTTGTTGTGTTAATATGCTGTGTGTGAGTGTTGTTGTGTTAATATGCTGTGTGTGAGTGTTGTTGTGTTAATATGGTGTGTGAGTGTTGTGTTAATATGGTGTGTGAGTGTTGTTGTGTTAATATGCTGTGTGTGAGTGTTGTTGTGTTAATATGCTGTGTGTGAGTGTTGTTGTGTTAATATAGTGTGTGTGAGTGTTGTGTTAATATGGTGTGTGAGTGTTGTTGTGTTAATATGGTGTGTGAGTGTTGTTGTGTTAACCTGTTAGGGCTAGGGGGCAGCATTTGCACGTCTGGATAAAAAAAATGTACCCGATTTAATCTGGTTACTAATCCTACCCAGTAACTAGAATATGCATATACTTATTATATATGGATAGAAAACACTCTAAAGTTTCTAAAACTGTTTGAATGGTGTCTGTGAGTATAACAGAACTCATTTGGCAGGCAAAACCCTGAGACATTTTCTGACAGGAAGTGGATACCTGATGTGTTGTATTACCTTTAAACCTATCCCATTGAAAAACACAGGGGCTGAGGAATATTTTGGCACTTCCTATTGCTTCCACTAGATGTCACCAGCCTTTACAAAGTGTTTTGAGTCTTCTGGAGGGAGATCTGACCGAACAAGAGCCATGGAACGATGATGTCCCATTAGACACCTGGCGCGCGAGTTCATGTTGGGTACCCTCGTTCCAATACGTTATAAAAGAGTATGCATTCGTCCACCTTGAATATTATTCATGTTCTGGTTAAAAAAGGCCCTAATGATTTATGCTATACAACGTTTGACATGTTTGAACGAACGGAAATATATTTTTTCCTCTCGTTCATGACGAGAAGTCCGGCTGGCTTAGATCATGTGCTAACAAGACGGAGATTTTTGGACATAAATGATGAGCTTTTTTGAACAAAACTACATTCGTTATGGACCTGTGATACCTGGAAGTGACATCTGATGAAGAGAATCAAAGGTAATGGATTATTTACATAGTATTTTCGATTTTAGATCTCCCCAACATGACGTCTAGTCTGTATCGCAACGCATATTTTTCTGGGCGCAGTGCTCAGATTATTGCAAAGTGTGATTTCCCAGTAAGGTTATTTTTAAATCTGGCAAGTTGATTGCGTTCAAGAGATGTAAATCTATAATTCTTTAAATGACAATATAATATTTTACCAATGTTTTCTAATTTTAATTATTTAATTTGTGACGCTGACTTGACTGCCGGTTATTGGAGGGAAACGATTTCCTCAACATCAATGCCATAGTAAAACGCTGTTTTTGGATATAAATATGAACTTGATAGAACTAAAAATGCATGCATTGTCTAACATAATGTCCTAGGAGTGTCATCTGATGGAGATTGTAAAAGGTTAGTGCATCATTTTAGCTGGTTTTATGGTTTTGGTGACCCTGTCTTTGACTTGACAAAACATTACACACAACTCTTGTAAATGTACTGTCCTAACATACTCTAAATTTATGCTTTCGCCGTAAAACCTTTTTGAAATCGTAAAACGTGGTTAGATTAAGGAGATGTTTATCTTTCAAAGGGTGTAAAATAGTTGTATGTTTGAAAAATTTGAATTTTGACATTTATTTGGATTCAAATTTGCCGCTCTTGAAATGCACCTGCTGTTGATGGAGTGCACCACGGGTGGGACGCTTGCGTCCCACCTAGCCCATAGAGGTTAATATGGTGTGTGAGTGTTGTGTGTTAATATGGTGTGTGAGTGTTGTTGTGTTAATATGTTGTGTGAGTGTTGTGTTAATATGCTGTGTGAGTGTTGTGTGTTAATATGGTGTGTGAGTGTTGTTGTGTTAATATGGTGTGTGAGTGTTGTTGTGTTAATATGCTGTGTGTGTGTTGTGTTAATATGCTGTGTGAGTGTTGTGTTAATATGCTGTGTGAGTGTTGTGTGTTAATATGCTGTGTGAGTGTTGTTGTGTTAATATGCTGTGTGAGTGTTGTTGTGTTAATATGGTGTGTGAGTGTTGTTGTGTTAATATGCTGTGTGAGTGTTGTTGTGTTAATATGGTGTGTGAGTGTTGTTGTGTTAATATGGTGTGTGAGTGTTGTTGTGTTAATATGCTGTGTGAGTGGTGTTGTGTTAATATGCTGTGTGAGTGTTGTTGTGTTAATATGCTGTGTGGGTGTTGTGTTAATATGGTGTGTGAGTGTTGTTGTGTTAATATGGTGTGTGAGTGTTGTTGTGTTAATATGCTGTGTGAGTGTTGTTGTGTTAATATGGTGTGTGAGTGTTGTTGTGTTAATATGGTGTGTGAGTGTTGTTGTGTTAATATGGTGTGTGTGAGTGTTGTTGTGTTAATATGGTGTGTGAGTGTTGTTGTGTTAATATGCTGTGTGAGTGTTGTTGTGTTAATATGGTGTGTGAGTGTTGTGTGTTAATATGGTGTGTGAGTGTTGTGTGTTAATATGCTGTGTGAGTGTTGTTGTGTTAATATGGTGTGTGAGTGTTGCTGTGTGTTAATATGGTGTGTGAGTGTTGTGTGTTAATATGGTGTGTGTGTGAGTGTTGTTGTATTAATATGGTGAGTGAGTGTTGTGTGTTAATATGGTGTGTGTGAGTGTTGTTGTGTTAATATGGTGTGTGAGTGTTGTTCTGTTAATATGGTGTGTGAGTGTTGTTGTGTTAATATGGTGTGTGAGTGTTGTTGTGTTAATATGGTGTGTGTGAGTGTTGTGTTAATATGGTGTGTGTGAGTGTTGTGTTAATATGGTGTGTGAGTGTTGTTGTGTTAATATGGTGTGTGAGTGTTGTTGTGTTAATATGCTGTGTGTGAGTGTTGTTGTGTTAATATGCTGTGTGTGAGTGTTGTTGTGTTAATATGGTGTGTGAGTGTTGTTGTGTTAATATGGTGTGTGTGAGTGTTGTTGTGTTAATATGGTGTGTGTTTGTTGTGTTAATATGGTGTGTGAGTGTTGTTGTGTTAATATGGTGTGTGAGTGTTGTTGTGTTAATATGCTGTGTGAGTGTTGTTGTGTTAATATGGTGTGTGAGTGTTGTTGTGTTAATATGGTGTGTGAGTGTTGTTGTGTTAATATGGTGTGTGTGAGTGTTGTTGTGTTAATATGCTGTGTGAGTGTTGTTGTGTTAATATGCTGTGTGAGTGTTGTTGTGTTAATATGGTGTGTGAGTGTTGTGTGTTAATATGGTGTGTGAGTGTTGCTGTGTGTTAATATGGTGTGTGAGTGTTGTGTGTTAATATGGTGTGTGTGTGAGTGTTGTTGTATTAATATGGTGAGTGAGTGTTGTGTGTTAATATGGTGTGTGTGAGTGTTGTTGTGTTAATATGGTGTGTGAGTGTTGTTCTGTTAATATGGTGTGTGAGTGTTGTTGTGTTAATATGGTGTGTGAGTGTTGTTGTGTTAATATGGTGTGTGTGAGTGTTGTGTTAATATGGTGTGTGTGAGTGTTGTGTTAATATGGTGTGTGAGTGTTGTTGTGTTAATATGGTGTGTGAGTGTTGTTGTGTTAATATGCTGTGTGTGATTGTTGTGTGTTAATATGGTGTGTGTGTGAGTGTTGTTGTGTTAATATGGTGTGTGTGAGTGTTGTTGTGTTAATATGGTGTGTGAGTGTTGTTGTGTTAATATGCTGTGTGTGTGAGTGTTGTTGTGTTAATATGCTGTGTGTGTGAGTGTTGTTGTGTTAATATGCTGTGTGAGTGTTGTTGTGTGTTAATATGCTGTGTGAGTGTTGTTGTGTTAATATGCTGTGTGAGTGTTGTTGTGTTAATATGGTGTGTGAGTGTTGTTGTGTTAATATGCTGTGTGAGTGTTGTTGTGTTAATATGCTGTGTGAGTGTTGTTGTGTTAATATGGTGTGTGAGTGTTGTTGTGTTAATATGCTGTGTGTGAGTGTTGTTGTGTTAATATGCTGTGTGTGAGTGTTGTTGTGTTAATATGCTGTGTGTGAGTGTTGTTGTGTGTTAATATGGTGTGTGTGAGTGTTGTGTTAATATGGTGTGTGAGTGTTAACCTGTCTGGGCCAGTGGGACGCTTGCGTCCCACCCTAATCAACAGCCAGTGGAATCGCGTCGCGCTAAATGCAAAACCTCATAAATGCTATAACTTCAATTTCTCAAACATATGACTATTTTACACCGTTTTATAGATGCATCTCTCCTGAATCGAACCACGTTGTCCGATTTCAAAAAGGCTTTACAGCAAAAGCAAAACATTAGATTATGTCAGCAGAGTACCCAGCCAGAAATAATCACACAGCCATTTTCAAAGCAACTAGCATGCATCACAAATACCCAAAACACAGCTAAATGCAGCACTAACCTTTGACAACCTTCATCAGATGACACTCCTTGGACATCATGTTACACAACACATGCATTTTTTGTTCGATAAAGTTCATATTTATATATAAAAACAGCATTTTACATCGGCGCATGACGTTCAGAAAATCTTTTCCCTCAAATGCTTCCGATGAACACCGCTACAATTTACAAAATTACTATTCGAAAACATTGTTAAAATGTAATATTGTCATTCAAAGACTTATAGATTAACATGTCTTGAATGCCATCTCTTTGCCAGATTTAAAATAACTTTACTGGGAAATCACACTTTGCAATAAACGACGTGGTATGCCCAGAAAAATAGTCTAGGCTATACATGTTTTGAGCCATCTTGGAACGATCAACCATCAAAAATACTATTGTAAATAATCCCTTACCTTTGATTATCTTTATCAGAAGGCACTTCTAGGAATCCCAGGTCCATAACAAATGTAGTTTTGTTCAAAAAAGTTAATAGTTTATGTCCCAATAGTGTTAGCGCGCTCCGTAGGCTAGTGAAAATGTACCGTGTGCGTCTGACTTGTCGTCAGGAATGAGCAAAAAATATATATTTAAGTTCGTTCAAACGTTGTATAACATAAATCTTTAGGGGCTTTTTCAACCAGGGCTTCAATAATATTCCATTGGGACGGTTGCATTGTCTTTCAAAACGTTTCGATAAGGGAGAGTACCCATGGGCGCCGTCACAATGGTAATGGCCCATCCCCTGTGACCAAGATAAACATCCTCTCTTTCAGTCAATTTTGATAGTAGGAGACTCAAACCACTTTGTAAAGACTGGGGACATCTAGTGGAAGCTTTAGGAAGTGCTAAATGATTCACAAGCCCCTGTGTGTTTCAATGGCAAATGTTTGAAGTGATATCCACACATCAGATTTCAGTTTCCTGTCAGGATTTGTCTCAGGGTTTTGACTGCCATATGACTTCTGTTATACTCACAGACACCATTCAAACAGTTTTAGAAACTTTAGGGTGTTTTCTATCCAAATCAAACAATTATATGCATATTCTCGTTACTGGGCAGGAGTAGTAACCAGATTAAATCGGGTACGTCTTTTTATCCGGCCGTGCAAATACTGCCCCCTATCCCCAACAGGTTTTAATATGGTGTGTGAGTGTTGTGTTAATATGGTGTGTGAGTGTTGTGTTAATATGGTGTGTGTCTGTTTCCTCCTTCGGTTGACTCTGTTTCATATCAGAACTGCAAAAGATTGGGTATGAGTTTTTATATGTAACGTGTGTGTGTGTGTGTGTGTGTGTGTGTGTGTGTGTGTGTGTGTGTGTGTGTGTGTGTGTGTGTGTGTGTGTGTGTGTGTGTGTGTGTGTGTGTGTGTGTGTGTGTGTGTGTGTGTGTGTGTAGGAGAAGGATGTGGAGCGTCGGAGGCAGCTGAGGGAGAGGGCCAGACAGCTCATCGCCGAGGCTCGCTCTGGGGTCAAGATCACAGAGATGCCCCTTTACGACACGACCGCTGACCGAGGGAGAGGCAAAACCACTCCTACTGGAGGTTAGACACACACACACAGAGAGCACATGTTTAAAGCCAGCCGCAAACACACTTGCATAGACACGTGTCCAGTTGGTTGAGATTTCAAAAAAATAATGATTATTGTTCAAACACAAATGAAGAACAGTTCACAGTTTTTAAGTCAAACTTTTTTTCCTTTAAATTGTCTTTCTACTTCAGTGTGTTTTAAACATCCCAGGATGCTGTGTTTCTCTGGAGGTCATCTGTGCTGCATTTAACCACAGGGAAATTACACATGAATGTTGCCTCACACACACACACACACACAGTAAATTGTAAGCTGAAAGCACTCACTGGTGGAGACATTTCCATTAGTCCTTCTCTCTAAGGGCTATCGCTAATCCCCCAAAATGCATCAGGAAAAACAAATGCCATTTGATCACTACTGTAGGTCTCAAACACACACACACACACACAACCCTGTGATTACAGCTCAAATTGGTTTGACTTTCCTCTCCTTTATTCAGGTGTAATTATTGGTTCATCAACGGTACTCTTGGTGAGGCTGAATTACCTTTCAGGAGAGAAACAAAACTCATTTATAATCATAGCTATCGAGTCTGAAATTCAACGGTGTGAATTCCCCGCCGTGCGCTTTTCCATTCCACCGTAAATAGATGTTATTATGGTAATGACCGTTATTACTCCTATAGATATTTGTTTTCAATCGTCTCCCCGTTTGTGACTCCTCTTGTCTGGTTGTCAGGGTGAAATGTAATGGCTGCCGTGCGGAGGGAAGGAACAGACAGCAGCCTGCGAGACTGGACAGCGCAGGGAACGAGCTTTATCATGCTGCTTGGAGAATATTATGTCACTTTCTCACAGCGTCAAGGGACAGCAGAATTATTATCTCTGTCTTCTCTGTCTCTCTCATAACTATTCATCCCTCTGATTCAGATGCTGGACAGAAAGAGATAGACGGAGAAAAAGAGAGACGACGGGGAAAGATGGAAAGAGAGAGGACGGGGAAAGAGAGAGGACGGGGAAAGAGAGAGGATGGGGAAAGAGAGAGGATGGGGAAAGAGAGAGGATGGGGAAAGAGAGAGGATGGGGAAAGAGAGAGGATGGGGAAAGAGAGAGGACGGGGAAAGATGGAAAGAGAGAGGACGGGGAAAGATGGAAAGAGAGGACGGGGGAAAATGGAAAGAGAGAGGACGGGGAAAGATGGAAAGAGAGGACGGGGAAAAATGGAAAGAGAGAGGACGGGGAAAGATGGAAAGAGAGAGGACGGGGAAAGATGGAAAGAGAGGACGGGGAAAAATGGAAAGAGAGGACGGGGAAAAATGGAAAGAGAGGACGGGGAAAGATGGAAAGAGAGAGGATGGGGAAAGATGGAAAGAGAGAGGACGGGGAAAGATGGAAAGAGAGGACGGGGAAAGATGGAAAGAGAGAGGACGGGGAAAAATGGAAAGAGAGAGGACGGGGAAAGATGGAAAGAGAGGATGGGGAAAGATGGAAAGAGAGAGGACGGGGAAAAATGGAAAGAGAGAGGACGGGGAAAGATGGAAAGAGAGAGGACGGGGAAAAATGGAAAGAGAGAGGACGGGGAAAAATGGAAAGAGAGAGGACGGGGAAAGATGGAAAGAGAGAGGACGGGGAAAAATGGAAAGAGAGGACGGGGAAAGATGGAAAGAGAGAGGACGGGGAAAGATGGAAAGAGAGAGGACGGGGAAAGATGGAAAGAGAGAGGACGGGGAAAGATGGAAAGAGAGAGGATGGGGAAAGATGGAAAGAGAGAGGACGGGGAAAAATGGAAAGAGAGGACGGGGAAAAATGGAAAGAGAGAGGACGGGGAAAGATGGAAAGAGAGGACGGGGAAAGATGGAAAGAGAGGACGGGGAAAGATGGAAAGAGAGGACGGGGAAAGATGGAAAGAGAGAAGATGGGGAAATGGGAAGAGAAAGAAGGAGACAGAAGTAGAGAGAGAGGAAGGACAAGAGTGAGAAGATGTGGGTGCAGAACTGTGGGGTGCAGAACTGTGGGGTACAGAGCTGTGGAGTACAGAGCTGTGGGGTACAGAGCTGTGGAGTACAGAGCTGTGGGGTACAGAGCTGTGGAGTACAGAGCTGTGGGGTACAGAGCTGTGGGGTACAGAGCTGTGGGATACAGAGCTGTGGAGTACAGAGCTGTGGGGTACAGAGCTGTGGGGTACAGAGCTGTGGGGTACAGAGCTGTGGGGTACAGAGCTGTGGAGTACAGAGCTGTGGGGTACAGAGCTGTGGGGTACAGAGCTGTGGGGTACAGAGCTGTGGGGTACAGAGCTGTGGAGTACAGAGCTGTGGGGGGCTGAAGACAAAACCTGGTAAAAGTAGAACCTTGGTGAGAGAGATGGAAGAGAAAAAGAGAGAGACAGAGAGAATAAAGAGGATGAAGAAGAGAGAGAGAGGAGACAGAAAGAGGAAGAGAGAGGAGATGAGTGAGAGGAGGAGAGAGAGGATGAGAGGAGACTAGTGAGACAGGAAGAGAGTGGAAGAGAGAGGAGATGAGTGAGACAGGAGGAAGAGAGAGGAGGAGATGTAGGAGAGAGAGGAAGAGAGAGGAGACTAGTGAGACAGGAGGAAAGAGAGGAGGAGAGGAGATGAGTGAGACAGGAGGAAGAGAGGAGATGAGTGAGACAGGAGGAGAGTGGAAGAGAGAGGAGATGAGTGAGACAGGAGGAAGAGAGGAGATGAGTGAGACAGGAGGAAGAGAGGAGATGAGTGAGACAGGAGGAGAGAGAGGAGGAGAGGAGACTAGTGAGACAGGAGGAAAGAGAGGAGGAGAGGAGATGAGTGAGACAGGAGGAGAGAGAGGAGATGAGTGAGACAGGAGGAGAGAGAGGAGGAGAGGAGACTAGTGAGACAGGAGGAAAGAGAGGAGATGAGGAGACTAGTGAGACAGGAGGAGAGAGAGGAGGAGAGGAGACTAGTGAGACAGGAGGAAAGAGAGGAGGAGAGGAGATGAGTGAGACAGGATGAGAGAGAGGAGATGAGTGAGACAGGAGGAGAGGAGATGAGTGAGACAGGAGGAGAGAGGAGATGAGTGAGACAGGAGGAAAGAGAGGAGGAGAGGAGATGAGTGAGACAGGAGGAGAGAGGAGATGAGTGAGACAGGAGGAGAGAGAGGAGATGAGTGAGACAGGAGGAAAGAGAGGAGATGAGGAGACTAGTGAGACAGGAGGAGAGAGAGGAGGAGAGGAGACTAGTGAGACAGGAGGAAAGAGAGGAGGAGAGGAGATGAGTGAGACAGGAGGAGAGAGAGGAGATGAGTGAGACAGGAGGAGAGAGAGGAGGAGAGGAGACTAGTGAGACAGGAGGAAAGAGAGGAGGAGAGGAGATGAGTGAGACAGGAGGAGAGAGAGGAGATGAGTGAGACAGGAGGAGAGAGAGGAGGAGAGGAGACTAGTGAGACAGGAGGAGAGAGAGGAGATGAGTGAGACAGGAGGAGAGAGAGGAGATGAGTGAGACAGGAGGAGAGGAGATGAGTGAGACAGGAGGAGAGAGAGGAGATGAGTGAGACAGGAGGAGAGAGAGGAGGAGAGGAGACTAGTGAGACAGGAGGAAAGAGAGGAGATGAGGAGACTAGTGAGACAGGAGGAGAGAGAGGAGGAGAGGAGACTAGTGAGACAGGAGGAAAGAGAGGAGGAGAGGAGATGAGTGAGACAGGAGGAGAGAGAGGAGATGAGTGAGACAGGAGGAGAGAGAGGAGGAGAGGAGATGAGTGAGACAGGAGGAGAGAGGAGATGAGTGAGACAGGAGGAAAGAGAGGAGGAGAGGAGATGAGTGAGACAGGAGGAGAGAGGAGATGAGTGAGACAGGAGGAGAGAGGAGATGAGTGAGACAGGAGGAGAGAGAGGAGATGAGTGAGACAGGAGGAAAGAGAGGAGATGAGGAGACTAGTGAGACAGGAGGAAAGAGAGGAGGAGAGGAGATGAGTGAGACAGGAGGAGAGAGAGGAGATGAGTGAGACAGGAGGAGAGAGAGGAGGAGAGGAGACTAGTGAGACAGGAGGAAAGAGAGGAGGAGAGGAGATGAGTGAGACAGGAGGAGAGAGAGGAGATGAGTGAGACAGGAGGAGAGAGAGGAGGAGAGGAGACTAGTGAGACAGGAGGAGAGAGAGGAGATGAGTGAGACAGGAGGAGAGAGAGGAGATGAGTGAGACAGGAGGAGAGAGAGGAGATGAGTGAGACAGGAGGAGAGAGAGGAGATGAGTGAGACAGGAGGAGAGAGAGGAGGAGAGGAGATGAGTGAGACAGGAGGAGAGAGGAGATGAGTGAGACAGGAGGAGAGAGGAGATGAGTGAGACAGGAGGAGAGAGAGGAGATGAGTGAGACAGGAGGAGAGAGAGGAGGAGATGAGTGAGACAGGAGGAGAGAGAGGAGGAGATGAGTGAGACAGGAGGAGAGAGGAGATGAGTGAGACAGGAGGAGAGAGAGGAGATGAGTGAGACAGGAGGAGAGAGAGGAGATGAGTGAGAGAGGAGATGAGTGAGACAGGAGATGAGTGAGAGAGGAGATGAGTGAGACAGGAGGAGAGAGAGGAGATGAGTGAGACAGGAGGAGAGAGAGGAGATGAGTGAGACAGGAGGAGAGAGAGGAGATGAGTGAGACAGGAGGAGAGAGAGGAGATGAGTGAGACAGGAGGAGAGTGAGGAGATGAGTGAGACAGGAGGAGAGAGAGGAGATGAGTGAGACAGGAGGAGAGAGAGGAGATGAGTGAGACAGGAGGAAGAGAGGAGGAGGGAGGAAGATGCAGTTTGGTTTATTTGCTCTTTCTGCCTTTTTGAATCTGGCTAATTGTGGATCTCATTAAAAATGGTGTCAGGGAGGAGGAGGAGGAGAGGAAAGGGGGATGAGAGAAGGGAGGAGAAGAGCAGCGCTGTAGGCCTGATGCACAAGGCCTGCCGTGCAGAACGCCTAATCCTAGCCCTGCTCCCTCCTCTCTCTTCTCTCCTCCATCATTCCCTCCACCACTCAGGGTCCTGTTAATTCAGACCTGGGCTGCCCCTGCCACCGCCTGCCTGCCTGCCTGCAAACTTTCCAAACTCCATCACCATAGCTTCCTTTAATTAGCTAGCGTTAACCAGCCACCCGCGCTCCACGCTTGCTCGCACGCGCTCTCTCCACACATCACAGAAACCAAATTAAAAACTGAAAATGCTCTCCCTCTCTTTTTCCTTGAGTCTTTCTCTCTCTCGCTTTCTCTCTCTCTCTCTTTCACACGTTATTTTTCACTCTCCCTCTTTTTCCTGTTACTCTCTCTTCCTCCCTCTTCCTCTGCCTCTCTCTTTCTCCTTCTCTCCCTCCCCTGTCTTTCATTGTCTCTCTCTCCTCCTACCACTAAGTGACAGAACGGGTGGAGGGAAGGAGACTCTCTGTCAAACATCTGCAGCAGTTTTGGGGTTTTTGTTTCTTTTGAGTCCATTTATTTATACAGCAGGATTTAATATTGTTTTTATTGTTTGTGTTGATGTATTTTGTCCCGTCGGGAGGCTTAATGTAATATGTGTTTTCATGTTTTGTTTTTGTTTCGTTTTTGGCCTTTATCTGTAGCTGTTGTCACGGCAGCGATGCCTGAACAGAGCTGTGAGTTGTCTGGTGATGGTGATGGCTCTGCTTCAGTTAGTCTGTGTGTCTGTAGAGACAGGCAGGCAGGCAGGCAGGCAGAGACAGACAGACAGACAGACAGACAGACAGACAGACAGACAGACAGACAGACAGACAGACAGACAGACAGACAGACAGACAGACAGACAGACAGACAGACAGACAGACAGACAGACAGACTTAAGTGGGGCCTGCTGTGTTTTCACAACACGTATTAATATCTCCTTACCTTCTCTAGGGCTTGGAACCAGCATGGCTTCACATAACCACTAACATGCACTAACATAGAATGATTCTTTCTCTCTCCTTACATCTTTCTCTCTTTCTTTCCCTCTCTCTCCATCTTTCTTTCTTTCTTTCTCTCTCCATCTTTCTTTCTCTCTCTCTCTGTCTCTCTCTCTCTGTCTCTCTCTGTCTCTCGTGTGTAGATGTGTTGGATGGAGATGCAGGTGATGATAATGGGGGTGAGGAGGAGGGGGGGAGAGATGAGGAAGATCACCATGATGAAACTGTGACAGAGGCTGCTGCGGTAGATACTAACCCTCCTGAGGCCCCTCCGACCTCCTCCACCATCCAGGGGCATCAGGAGTCTACTAACCCCAGCTCCGAGCTAACCTTTCTGGGTAAAGGGACCACCACTAACTGGCTGTGTGCTGGTGCTTCTGCTTGTTCGTTTGCTCTCTCTGTTTTGTCGGTCTGTAACTCACCCCTCATGTGCACGACTCCACTTCCCCTTTGACCTCTGCTTCTCATTGGCTTGAGTCATGGCTAGCTGGGATCCCATTGGCGTGTAGCAGATTCTCTAGTTCTGAGACTGGCTTTATTTGTTTTTCTATTCCTGTACAATTTTATTAAAACTAGTAATTAAAAAACAACTGCAAAAAGTTCTCCCTAGACAATAAAAAAAAATCATATCTTCAGAAAAGCATTTGTGGAATGTTTTCAGAGGTAAGTTAATTACTTTTTTCCAGCGTTTTGCATCCCTGTTCTGCCAATAGGAGATAGGCAGGAGTACAGTAAAGGGTTAAAGAAGCAGAAAGGAAGGAGAACATGAAAACAGAACAATAAATAGTGTTTCTTTGAAGCAGCAGTATCTCTGCTGTTTGTTTTCTCTGTGGTTTGTTGTTTTCTGGTGGTGAAGACCTTTGTCACAGAGACGGTCCTTATGAAGGGAGAGGTCGTTGTGATGCTACGCTCTACGGCTGCGTTGCAAATGGATCCATCCTCTAAGTACTGCAGAGCCCAAAGACCCAGGGCTGTGGTCAATAGTACCTAGTACCAGTGCACTACCTAGGGAAAAGGGTGCCATGTGGGACAGAGACTACTTGTTGATAAACCGCCTGTTTCAAGAGGTGCCAGATAAAACATTCTTGACAGGACCACTCTACTGAACACTTCACTTAATAACAGGCTGCCCTAATATATCTGCTACCCTAATGTATCTTCTACCCTAATATATATCTGGTAGACTAATATATATCTGGTAGACTAATATATATCTGGTAGACTAATATATATCTTCTACCCTAATGTATCTGCTACCCTAATATATATCTGGTAGACTAATATATATCTGGTAGACTAATATATATCTGGTAGACTAATATATATCTTCTACCCTAATGTATCTGCTACCCTAATATATATCTGGTAGACTAATATATATCTGCTACCCTAATATATATCTGGTAGACTAATATATATCTGGTAGACTAATATATATCTGGTACCCTAATAAATATCTGGTACCCTAATATATATCTGGTAGACTAATATATATCTGCTACCCTAATATATATCTGGTACCCTAATATATATCTGGTAGACTAATATATATCTGGTACCCTAATATATATCTGGTAGACTAATATATATCTGGTAGACTAATATATATCTTCTACCCTAATATATATCTGGTAGACTAATATATATCTGGTAGACTAATATATATCTGGTAGACTAATATATATCTTCTACCCTAATATATATCTGGTAGACTAATATATATCTGGTAGACTAATATATATCTTCTACCCTAATATATATCTGGTAGACTAATATATATCTGGTAGACTAATATATATCTTCTACCCTAATGTATCTGCTACCCTAATATATATCTGGTAGACTAATATATATCTGCTACCCTAATATATATCTGGTAGACTAATATATATCTGGTAGACTAATATATATCTGGTACCCTAATAAATATCTGGTACCCTAATATATATCTGGTAGACTAATATATATCTGCTACCCTAATATATATCTGGTACCCTAATATATATCTGGTAGACTAATATATATCTGGTACCCTAATATATATCTGGTAGACTAATATATATCTGGTAGACTAATATATATCTTCTACCCTAATATATATCTGGTAGACTAATATATATCTGCTACCCTAATATATATCTGGTAGACTAATATATATCTGGTAGACTAATATATATCTGCTACCCTAATATATATCTGGTAGACTAATATATATCTGGTAGACTAATATATATCTGCTACCCTAATATATATCTGGTAGACTAATATATATCTGGTACCCTAATAAATATCTGGTACCCTAATATATATCTGGTAGACTAATATATATCTGGTACCCTAATATATATCTGGTAGACTAATATATATCTGGTAGACTAATATATATCTGGTAGACTAATATATATCTGCTACCCTAATATATATCTGGTAGACTAATATATATCTAGTAGACTAATATATATCTGGTAGACTAATATATATCTGGTACCCTAATATATATCTGGTAGACTAATATATATCTGCTACCCTAATATATATCTGGTAGACTAATATATATCTGGTAGACTAATATATATCTGGTAGACTAATATATATCTGGTACCCTAATATATATCTGGTAGACTAATATATATCTGGTAGACTAATGTATATCTGGTACCCTAATATATATCTGGTAGACTAATATATATCTGGTAGACTAATATATATCTTCTACCCTAATATATATCTGGTAGACTAATGTATATCTGGTAGACTAATATATATCTGGTAGAATAATGTACAGTTGAAGTCGGAAGTTTACATACACTTAGGTTGGAGTCATTAAAACTCGTTTTTCAACCACTCCACAAATTTCTTGTTAACAAACTATAGTTTTGGCAAGTCGGTTAGGACATCTACTTTGCATGACACAAGTCATTTTTCCAACATTTGTTTACAGACAGATTATTTTACTTATAATTCTCTGTATCACAATTCCAGTGGGTCAGACGTTTACATACACCAAGTTGACTGTGCCTTTATACAGCTTGGAAAATTCCAGAAAATTATGTCATGGCTTTAGAAGCTTCTGATAGGCTAATTGACATAATTTGAGTCAATTGGAAGTGTACCTGTGGATATATTTCAAGGCCTACTTTCAAACTCAGTGCCTCTTTGCTTGACATCATGGGAAAATCAAAAGAAATCAGCCAAGACCTCAGGAAAAGAAGTGTAGACCTCCACAAGTCTGGTACATCCTTGGGAGCAATTTTCAAACGCCTGAAGGTACCACATTCATCTGTACAAACAATAGTACGCAAGTATAAACACCATGGGACCACGCAGACGTCATACCGCTCAGGAAGGAGACGCGTTCTGTCTCCTAGAGATGAGTGTACTTTGGTGTGAAAAGTGCAAATCAATCCCAGAACAACAGCAAAGGACCTTGTGAAGATGCTGGAGGAAACAGGTACAAAAGTATCTATATCCACAGTAAAATGAGTCCTATATCAACATAACCTGAAAGGCCGCTCAGCAAGGAAGAAGCCACTGCTCCAAAACCGCCATAAAAAAGCCAGATCGTACTTTTTGGAGAAATGTCCTCTGGTCTGATGAAACAAAAATAGAACCATTTGGCCATAATGACCATAGTTATGTTTGGAGGAGAAAGTGGGAGACTTGCAAGCCGAAGAACACCATCCCAACCGTGAAGCAGGGGGGTGGCAGCATCATGTTGTGGGGGTGCTTTGCTGCAGGAGGGACTGGTGCACTTCACAAAATAGATGGCATCATGAGGGAGGAAATTTATTGGGATATATTGAAGCAACATCTCAAGACATCAGTCAGGAAGTTAAAGCTTGGTTGCAAATGGGTCTTCCAAATGGACAATGACCCCACGCATACTTCCAAAGTTGTGGCAAAATGGCTTAAGGACAACAAAGTCAAGGTATTAGAGTGGCCATCACATAGCCTTGACCTCAATCCTATAGAAAATGTGTGGGCAGAACTGAAAAAGCGTGTGCGAGCAAGGAGGCCTACAAACCTGACCCAGTTACACCAGCTCTGTCAGGAAGGATGGGCCAAAATTCACCCAACTTATTGTGGGAAGCTCGTGGAAGGCTACCCGAAACATTTGACCCAAGTTAAACAATTAAAAGGCAATGCTACCAAAATACTAATTGAGTGTATGTAAACTTCTGACCCACTGGGAATGTGATGAAAGAAATAAAAGCTGAAATAAATCATTCTCTCTACTATTATTCTGACATTTTACGTTCTTAAAATAAAGTGGTGATCCTAACTGACCTAAGACGGAATATTTACTAAGATTAAATGTCAGGAATTGTGAAAAACTGAGTTTAAATGTATTTGGCTAAGGTGTATGTTAACTTCCAACTTCAACTGTATATCTGGCAGATTAATTTATATCTGGTACCCTAATATACACTACCGTTCAAAAGTTTTGGGTCACTTAGAAATTTCCTTGTTTTTGAAAGAAAAGCACATTTTTTGTTCATTAAAAATAACATCAAATTGATCAGAAATACAGTGTAGACATTGTTAATGGTGTAAATGACTATTGTTGCTGGAAACGGCTGATTTTTAATGGAATATCTACATAGGCGTACACCAGTGTCAACATCAACAGTGAAGAGCCTTGTAGGCAGCGTTGCTCTGTCCAGTGTCTGTTCTTTTGCGCATCTTAATCTTTTCTTTTTATTGGCCAGGTTGAGATATGGCTTTTTCTTTCCAACTCTGCCTAGAAGGCCAGCATCCCGGAGTCACCTCTTCACGTTGAGAGTGGTGTTTTGCGGGTGCTATTTAATGAAGCTGCCAGTTGAGGACTTGTGAGGCGTCTGTTTCTTAAACTAGACACTCTAATGTACTTGTCCTCTTGCTCAGTTGTGCACCGTGGCCTCCCACTCCTCTTTCTATTCTGGTTAGAGCCAGGTTGCTCTGTTCTGTGAAGGGAGTAGTACACAGCGTTGTACGAGATCTTCCGTTTCTTGGAAATTTCTCGCATGGAATAGCCTTCATTTCTCAGAACAAGAATAGACTGACGAGTTTCAGAAGAAAGTTCTTTGTTTCTGACCATTTTGTGCCTGTAATCGATTTCTAAGTGACCCCAAACTTTTGAACGGTAGTGTGTATCTGGTAGACTGATATATATCTGGTAGACTGCTATATATCTGGTACACTAATATATATATCTGGTAGCTCATTGGTTAATTATTATGATAGGTATACCAGAGCTCTGTCATCTCTCCAGTCCTCACTTCACTCCTCCTCCTCCCTGTGTGTGTGTGTGTGTGTGTGTGTGTGTGTGTGTGTGTGTGTGTGTGTGTGTGTGTGTGTGTGTGTGTGTGTGTGTGTGTGTGTGTGTGTGTGTGTGTGTTAGAGCCAGTTTGCTCTGTTCTGTGAAGGGAGTAGTACACAGCGTTGTACGAGATCTTCCGTTTCTTGGAAATTTCTCGCATGGAATAGCCTTCATTTCTCAGAACAAGAATAGACTGACGAGTTTCAGAAGAAAGTTCTTTGTTTCTGACCATTTTGTGCCTGTAATCGATTTCTAAGTGACCCCAAACTTTTGAACGGTAGTGTGTATCTGGTAGACTGATATATATCTGGTAGACTGATATATATCTGGTACACTAATATATATATCTGGTAGCTCATTGGTTAATTATTATGATAGGTATACCAGAGCTCTGTCATCTCTCCAGTCCTCACTTCACTCCTCCTCCTCCGTGTGTGTGTGTGTGTGTGTGTGTGTGTGTGTGTGTGTGTGTGTGTGTGTGTGTGTGTGTGTGTGTGTGTGTGTGTGTGTGCGCGTATGTGTGTGTTTCCCTGTTATGTATTTGTGAGTACCTGGCCATCTGAGACGGGAAAAGTTTTGGACGCCTTCACCCAGGCTCTCTGCCCAACCCTGATAAGTGTGTGTGTGTGTGTGTGGAGAGAGGGTCACACATGAAATGGTCTCCCTCCTGCCCTTTCATCTCCTCCAGCCCAGTGCTCAGCCCTGGCAGGACACCCCCGAGTGTGTGTGTGTGTGCGTGTGGACGTGAGGACAAGGCCAGCACTGTGATTACCAGACCTTACAAGTGGAGCTGGAAGAGAGAGATGGAGTTGTACAGAGAGGAAGGTATAGAGAGACAGAGTGAGATTAACACCGTAGAGAAAGAGGGAAGAAATGGAGAGGGAAGGAAAGACGGAAGGGTAAAGAGGAGAAAATGAAGAGATTGAGAAGTGAGCTGAAGGAAAGAGAGACTCAGATTAGCAGCAGTACTGAGAGAGAGAGAGACATGGGTAGAGAGGCCAAACGACATCAGAACATAAGCTGTTGTGGAAAGAGAGGATCCCCTCACCAACAGCCAGTGAAATAGCAGGGTGCCAAATTCAAAACAACAAAAATCTCATAATTCAAATTTCTCAAACATATAAGTATTATACACCATTTTAAAGATAAACTTCTTGTTAATCCAACCACAGTGTCCGATTTCAAAAAGGCTTTACGGTGAAAGCATACCATTAGATTATGTTAGGACAGCGCCTAGACAAGAAAAACAACACAGCCATTTTCCAAGCAAGGAGAGGCGTCACAAAACCCAGAAATACGGCTAAAATGAATCACTAACCTTTGATGATCTTCATCAGATGACACTCCCAGGACTCAATGTTACACAACACATGTATGTTTTGTTCGATAAAGTTCATATTTATATCCAAAAACGCAATTTTACATTGGCACGTAATGTTCAGAAATGTTTTGCCTCCAAAACTTCCAGTGAATGAGCTCATCAATTTACAGAAATACACATCATAAATTTTGATTAAAGATACGAGTGTTTTACATTGGATTAAAGATAAACTTCTCCTTAATGCAACCGCTTTGTCAGATTTCAAAACAGCTTTACGGCGAAAGCACATTGTTCAATATTCTGAGTACAGCGCTCAGCCATCAAAGCAAGCTATACAGTTACCCGCCAAGTTGTGGAGTCAACAAAAGTCAGAAACAGCATTATAAATCTTCACATTGCTGATCTTCGGCGGAATGCACTCAAAAGACTCCCAGTTCCACAAGAAATGTTCGTTTTGTTTGATAAAGTCCATATTTATGTCCAAATACCTCCGTTTTGTTCACATGTTTACTTCAGTTTAGCTCACTAATCAAAATGCACAATGCGTGGGCGCAAAAGCTAGACGAAAAGCAAAAAAGTTCCATTACAGTTCGTAGAAACATGTCAAACGATGTATATAATCAATATTTAGGATATTTTTGTCATAAATCTTCAATAATATTCCAACCGGACAATAGCGTATTGAATACAGAAGAAAAAGAAAGAACGGCGCGCTTCACGTGACCGCGCGAGAGTGCACTAATGTCTTTCAGGAAGCCTGTTGTTTTGAGAGCTCTTATTCGATTCCCTGTCACATTACAAGCCTGAAACAATTTCTAAAGACTGTTGACATCTGCTGGAAGCATTAGGAAGTGCAATTTGACCCCACAGACACAGCATTTTAGAAAGGCAATCACTTAAAAACTACAACCTTTAAAATCTCCCACTTCCGGGTTGGATTTTCCTCAGGTTTTTGCCTGCTATATGAGTTCTGTTATACTCACAGACATTATTTTAACAGTTTTGGAAACTTTAGAGTGTTTTCTATCCAAATCTACACATTATATGCATATCATAGGTTCTGGGCCTGAGTAACAGGCAGTTTACTTTGGGCACCTCATTCATCCAAATTTCCAAATACTGCCCCCTAGCCCGAAGAAGATAATGTGTACAGCTGTGCCCATCCTGTGCTGTGTTGGCCTGACTGGAGAGGGTCTCAGCCAGACCAGGTGTGTGTCTTCATCGTCCATCAGGGATCTCTGTCTTTCTCTCTCCTCCACCTCCATCTCTCTCCCTATCCATCTCTCTCTCTCCCCCCTGTCTCTCTTTCTCTCCTCCACCTCTATCTCTCTCCCCATCCATCTCTCTCGCTCTCTCCCCTCTGTCTCTTTCTCTCTCCTCCACCTCCATCTCTCTCCCCATCCATCTCTCTCTCTCCCCCGTCTCTTTCTCTCTCCTCCACCTACATCTCTCTCCCAATCCATCTCTCTCTCCCCCTCTCTTTCTCTCTCCCCCCTCCACCACTCCCTCCTCCATCTCTGCCCCTCCACCTCCCCCCCTCATCACTCTCCCCCCTCCATCTCTCTCTCTCTAGTCTGATAGTCCTATTCCACTATGTATGTATACTCAGTGTCACGCACCTCTCTTCCCAAACAGCTTATTCAATCCAGGTCACTATCTCTCTCACATATATATATGTATATATCTTTACTGTGTGTGTGTGTGTGTGTGTGTGTGTGTGTGTGTGTGTGTGTGTGTGTGTGTGTGTGTGTGTGTGTGGATCTGTTATCTACTAGTGTGCTCAGGCAGAAATCAGAGATATGACTGAAATGCAAACCAAACCATCTCTGTTACACACTGTTGTCCCTTACTCTCCTGCTGACTGAGTTACCCCCACTTCCTGTGTGTGTGTTTGCAATACGTTTCAATACCGAGAGCTATATTCTGCATGTATCTGTGGGTGTGTGTGTGCGAGCGTGCGTGCGCACTTGTCCGTGTTTACCATATGTGTATATATAGTGCCTTCAGAAAGTATTCATACCCCTTCACTTATACCACATTTTGTTGTTACAGCCCGAATTCAAAGTGGATTAAATGTTTTTTTCCTCAACCATCTACACACAATACCCCATAATGACAAAGTGAAAACATGTTTTTAGAAATGTTTGCAAATGTATTGAAAATGAAATACAGAAATATCGAATTTACATAAGTATTCACACCCCTAAGTCAATACATGTTAGAATCACCCAGTGATTACAGCTGTGAGTCTTTCTGGGTAAGTTTCTAAGAGCTTTCTACACCTGGATTGTACAATATTTACACATTATTCTTTTTTAAATTCTTCTAGCTCTGTCAAGTTGGTTGTTGATCATTGCTAGACAGCCATTTTCAAGTCTTGCCATAGATTTTCAAGCAGATTTAATTCAAAACTGTAACTAGGGGCCTCCCAAGTGGCGCAGCGGTCTGAGGCACTGCATCTCACCGGTCTGAGGCACTGCATCTCACCGGTCTGAGGCACTGCATCTCAGCGGTCTGAGGCACTGCATCTCAGCGGTCTGAGGCACTGCATCTCAGCGGTCTGAGGCACTGCATCTCAGCGGTCTGAGGCACTGCATCTCACCGGTCTGAGGCACTGCATCTCAGCGGTCTGAGGCACTGCATCTCACCGGTCTGAGGCACTGCATCTCACCGGTCTGAGGCACTGCATCTCACCGGTCTGAGGCACTGCATCTCACCGGTCTGAGGCACAGCATCTCAGCGGTCTGAGGCACAGCATCTCACCGGTCTGAGGCACTGCATCTCAGCGGTCTGAGGCACTGCATCTCACCGGTCTGAGGCACTGCATCTCAGCGGTCTGAGGCACTGCATCTCAGCGGTCTGAGGCACTGCATCTCACCGGTCTGAGGCACTGCATCTCACCGGTCTGAGGCACTGCATCTCAGCGGTCTGAGGCACTGCATCTCAGCGGTCTAAGGCACTGCATTGCGATCCCAGGCTGTATCACAACCGGCCGTGATCGGGAGTCCCATAGGGCAGCGCACAATTGGCCCAGCGTCATCCTGGTTAGGGCAGGGTTTGGTCCAGCGTCGTCCTGGTTAGGGCAGGGTTTGGCCCAGCGTCGTCCTGGTTAGGGCAGGGTTTGGCCCAGCGTCGTCCTGGTTAGGGGAGGGTTTGGCCCAGCGTCGTCCTGGTTAGGGCAGGGTTTGGCCCAGCGTCGTCCTGGTTAGGGCAGGGTTTGGCCCAGCGTCGTCCTGGTAAGGGGAGGGTTTGGCCCAGCGTCGTCCTGGTTAGGGGAGGGTTTGGCCCAGCGTCGTGCTGGTTAGGGGAGGGTTTGGCCCAGCGTCGTGCTGGTTAGGGGAGGGTTTGGTCCAGCGTCGTCCTGGTTAGGGGAGGGTTTGGTCCAGCGTCGTCCTGGTTAGGGGAGGGTTTGGTCCAGCGTCGTCCTGGTTAGGGGAGGGTTTGGTCCAGCGTCGTCCTGGTTAGGGGAGGGTTTGGCCCAGCGTCGTCCTGGTTAGGGGAGGGTTTGGTCCAGCGTCGTCCTGGTTAGGGGAGGGTTTGGTCCAGCGTCGTCCTGGTTAGGGCAGGGTTTGGTCCAGCGTCGTCCTGGTTAGGGGAGGGTTTGGTCCAGCGTCGTCCTGGTTAGGGGAGGGTTTGGCCCAGCGTCGTCCTGGTTAGGGGAGGGTTTGGTCCAGCGTCGTCCTGGTTAGTGGAGGGTTTGGTCCAGCGTCGTCCTGGTTAGGGGAGGGTTTGGTCCAGCGTCGTCCTGGTTAGGGGAGGGTTTGGTCCAGCGTCGTCTTGGTTAGGGGAGGGTTTGGCCCAGCGTCGTCCTGGTTAGGGGAGGGTTTGGTCCAGCGTCGTCCTGGTTAGGGGAGGGTTTGGTCCAGCGTCGTCCTGGTTAGGGCAGGGTTTGGTCCAGCGTCGTCCTGGTTAGGGGAGGGTTTGGCCCAGCGTCGTCCTGGTTAGTGGAGGGTTTGGTCCAGCGTCGTCCTAGTTAGGGGAGGGTTTGGTCCAGCGTCGTCCTGGTTAGGGGGGGGGTTTGGTCCAGCGTCGTCCTGGTTAGGGGAGGGTTTGGTACAGCGTCGTCCTGGTTAGGGGAGGGTTTGGTCCAGCGTCGTCCTGGTTAGGGGAGGGTTTGGTCCAGCGTCGTCCTGGTTAGGGGAGGGTTTGGCCCAGCGTCGTCCTGGTTAGGGGAGGGTTTGGCCCAGCGTCGTCCTGGTTAGGGGAGGGTTTGGTCCAGCGTCGTCCTGGTTAGGGGAAGGTTTGGCCCAGCGTCGTCCTGGTTAGGGGAGGGTTTGGTCCAGCGTCGTCCTGGTTAGGGGAGGGTTTGGTCCAGCGTCGTCCTGGTTAGGGGAGCGTTTGGTCCAGCATCGCCCTGGTTAGGGCAGGGTTTGGTCCAGCGTCGTCCTGGTTAGGGGAGGGTTACTTGGCTCATCACGCTCTAGCGACTCCTTGTGTCGGGCCGGGCGCCAACAGGCTGACCTCGGTCATCAGGTGAACTGTATTTCCTCCGACACATTGGTGCGACTGGCTTCCGGAGTGAGCAGGCGGGTCTTAAAGAAGTGCGGTTAGTCGGGTCGTGTTTCGGAGGACGCATGACTCAACCTTCACGTCCCGAGCCCGTTGGGGAGTTGCAGAGATGAGACAAGATCAAAATTGGGGGGAAAATGTATATATATTTTTTTTTATGTATTGTAACTTGGCCACTCGGGAATATTTAATGTCGTCTTGGTAAGCAACTCCAGTGTAGATTCGGCCTTGTGTTTTATGTTATTGTCCTGCTGAAAGGTGAATTTGTCTCCCAGTGTTTGTTGGAAAGCAGACTGAACCAGGTTTTCTTCTAGGATTTACCCTGTGCTTAGCTCTATTCCATTTATTTTATCCTAAAAAACTCCCTAGTCCTTGCCGATGACAAGCATACCCATAACATGATGCAGCCACCACAATGCTTGAAAATATGAAGAGTGGTACTTAGTGATGTGTTGGTTTTGCCCCATTCAGGACATAAAGTACATTTCTTTTATACATTTTTTGATGTTTTACTTTAGTTCCTTGTTGCAAACAGGATCCATGTGTTGGAATATTTGTATTCTGTACAGGCTTCCTTCTTTTCACTCTGTTATTTAGGTTAGTATTGTGGACTAACTGCAATGTTGTTGATCCATCCTCAGTTTTCTCATATCACAGCCATTAAACTCTAACCGTGTTAAAGTCACTATTGACCTCATGGTGAAATCCTCTCTTTCTCTGTCTGTCTGTCTGTCTGTCTGTCTGTCTGTCTGTCTGTCTGTCTGTCTGTCTGTCTGTCTGTCTGTCTGTCTGTCTGTCTGTCTGTCTGTCTGTCTGTCTGTCTGTCTGTCTGTCTGTCTGTCTGTCTGTCTGTCTGTCTGTCTGTCTGTCTGTCTGTCTGTCTGTCTGTCTGTCTCCAGGTGTGAACAGTAAACACGTGGACTTGAAGCTAAAGATGATGGAGGTACGACCTGGAGGACCCAACTCTTCCTCCTCTCCTTCATCCTCCTCTTCCTCTCCCTCCTTCTCCTCATCCACCTCTCCACTCAGCCCCACAGAGGTATGGACACGTACACGTACACATACACA
>NC_138308.1:36582500-36585000 GCF_965601325.2 Salmo salar | reverse complement strand
CACACACACACACACACGTATAAATACACACACACCTAGAAATACACACACACCTAGAAATACACACACACACACACGTATAAATACACACACACACCAAGAAATACACACACACACCTACAAATACACACACACCTAGAAATACACACACACACACCTAGAAATACACACACACACCTAGAAATACACACACACGTATAAATACACACACGCGTATAAATACACATACACCTAGAAATACACACACACACGTATAAATACACACACACACACGTATAAATACACACACACACGTATAAATACACACACACACGTATAAATACACACACACACGTATAAATACACACACACAACGTATAAATACACACACACACACGTATAAATACACACACACACGTATAAATACACACACACACACACGTATAAATACACACACACACACCTAGAAATACACACACACGTATAAATACACACACACCTAGAAATACACACACACGTATAAATACACACACACGTATAAATACACACACACGCGTATAAATACACATACACACCTAGAAATACACACACACACGTATAAATACACACACACGTATAAATACACACACACGCACACACACCTAGAAATACACACACACGTATAAATACACACACACACGTATAAATACACACACACGTATAAATACACACACATGGATAAATATACACACACACACACGTATAAATACACACACACACGTATAAATACACACACACACACACACACACACACACACGTATAAATACACACACACACACGTATAAATACACACATCTCTACACACGCACGTATAAATACACACACACGTATAAATACACACACACGTATAAATACACACACACATGTATAAATACACACATGGATAAATACACACGTATAAATACACACACACGTATAAATACACACACACACGTATAAATACACACACGTATAAATGCACACGTATAAATACACACACACACGTATAAATACACACACACGTATAAATACACACACACACGTATAAATACAGACACGTATAAATACACACACACGTATAAATACACACACACACATATAAATACACACACACGTATAAATACACGTATAAATACACACATACACGTATAAATACACACACACGTATAAATACACACACACGTATAAATACACACACACGTATAAATACACACATACGTATAAATACACACACACGTATAAATACACACACACACATATAAATACACACACACGTATAAATACACACACGTATAAATACACACACACGTATAAATACACACACACATAAATACACACATACGTATAAATACACACACGTATAAATACACACACACGTATAAATACACACCCACGTATAAATACACACACACACGTAAATACACAAACACACACACACACATAAATACACAAACACACACACACACACATAAATACACAACACGTATAAATACACACCCACGTATAAATACACACACATATAAATACACACACGTATAAATACACACACACACGTATAAATACACACACACACGTATAAATACACACACACGTATAAATACACACACACGTATAAATACACACGTATAAATACACACACACACACGTATAAATACACACATACGTATAAATACACACACACGTATAAATACACACACACGTATAAATACACACACATAAATACACACATACGTATAAATACACACACACGTATAAATACACACACACATAAATACACACCCACGTATAAATACACACACACACGTAAATACACACACACACACACACACATAAATACACACACACGTATAAATACATACCCACGTATAAATACATACCCACGTATAAATACACACACACGTATAAATACACACACACATAAATACACACATACGTATAAATACACACACGTATAAATACACACACACGTATAAATACACACCCACGTATAAATACACACACACACGTAAATACACAAACACACACACACACATAAATACACAAACACACACACACACACACATAAATACACAACACGTATAAATACACACCCACGTATAAATACACACACATATAAATACACACACGTATAAATACACACACACACGTATAAATACACACACACACGTATAAATACACACACACGTATAAATACACACACACGTATAAATACACACGTATAAATACACACACACACACGTATAAATACACACATACGTATAAATACACACACACGTATAAATACACACACACGTATAAATACACACACATAAATACACACATACGTATAAATACACACACACGTATAAATACACACACACATAAATACACACCCACGTATAAATACACACACACACGTAAATACACACACACACACACACACATAAATACACACACACGTATAAATACATACCCACGTATAAATACATACCCACGTATAAATACACACACACATATAAATAC
>NC_138308.1:36565000-36580000 GCF_965601325.2 Salmo salar | reverse complement strand
ACGTATAAATACACACACACACGTATAAATACACACACATATAAATACACACACACATATAAATACACACGCACATATAAATAAATACACACACACGTATAAATACACACACGTATAAATACACACACACGTATAAATACACACACACACACGTATAAATACACACACACGTATAAATACACACACACACACGTATAAATACACACACGTATAAATACACACACACACATATAAATACACACACACGTATAAATACACACGTATAAATACACACACACACGTATAAATACACACACACACATATAAATACACACACACGTATAAATACACACGTATAAATACACACATACGTATAAATACACACACACGTATAAATACACACACACGTATAAATACACACATACGTATAAATACACACACACGTATAAATACACGCACACACGTATAAATACACACACACATAAATACACACCCACATATAAATACACACACACACGTAAATACACACACACACATAAATACACACACACGTATAAATACACACCCACGTATAAATACACACACACATATAAATACACACACGTATAAATACACAAACACGTATAAATACATACACACGTATAAATACACACACACGTATAAATACACACACACACGTATAAATACACACACACATATATAAATAAATACACACACACACGTATAAATACACACACACGTATAAATACACACACACATATAAATAAATACACACACACACGTATAAATACACACACACACACGTATAAATACACACACACGTATAAATACACACACACGTATAAATACACACACACGTATAAATACACACCCACGTATAAATACACACCCACGTATAAATACACACACACACGTATAAATACACACACACACGTATAAATACACACACACACGTATAAATACACACACACGTATAAATACACACGTATAAATATACACACGTATAAATACACACACACACGTATAAATACACACACACGTATAAATACACACACGTATAAATACACACACACACGTATAAATACACACACACACACGTATAAATACACACACACGTATAAATACACACACACGTATAAATACACACACGTATAAATACACACACACACGTATAAATACACACACACGTATAAATACACACACGTATAAATACACACACACGTATAAATAAATACACACACGTATAAATAAATACACACACACACGTATAAATACACACGTATAAATACACACATACGTATAAATACACACACACGTATAAATACACACACACGTATAAATACACACATACGTATAAACACACACACACGTATAAATACACGCACACACGTATAAATACACACACACATAAATACACACCCACATATAAATACACACACACACGTAAATACACACACACACACACACACATAAATACACACACACGTATAAATACACACCCACGTATAAATACATACACACACGTATAAATACACACACACGTATAAATACACACACACACATATATAAATAAATACACACACGTATAAATACACACGTATAAATACACACACACGTATAAATACACACACACACGTATAAATACACACACACATATAAATAAATACACACACACACACACGTATAAATACACACACACGTATAAATACACACACACACGTATAAATACACACACACACGTATAAATACACACACACGTATAAATACACACACACGTATAAATACACACACACGTATAAATACACACACACAGGTATGAATACACACACACGTATAAATACACACGTATAAATACACACACACACGTATAAATACACACACACACATATAAATACACACACACGTATAAATACACACGTATAAATACACACATACGTATAAATACACACACACGTATAAATACACACACACATAAATACACACCCACGTATATATAAATACACACACACACACGTAAATACACACACACACACACACACACACATAAATACACACACACACGTATAAATACATACCCACGTATAAATACACACACACATATAAATACACACACGTATAAATACACACACACACGTATAAATACACACACACACGTATAAATACACACACACATATAAATACACACACACATATAAATACACACGCACGTATAAATACACACACACACGTATAAATACACACACATATAAATACACACACACATATAAATACACACGCACATATAAATAAATACACACACACGTATAAATACACACACACACACATAAATACACACACACGTATAAATACATACCCACGTATAAATACATACCCACGTATAAATACACACACACATATAAATACACACACGTATAAATACACACACACATATAAATACACACACGTATAAATACACACACACACGTATAAATACACACACACGTATAAATACACACACACGTATAAATACACACACACGTATAAATATACACGTATAAATACACACACACACACACGTATAAATACACACACACACACATAGAAATACACACATACGTATAAATACACACACACGTATAAATACACACACACGTATAAATACACACACATAAATACACACATACGTATAAATACACACACACGTATAAATACACACACACATAAATACACACCCACGTATAAATACACACACACACGTAAATACACACACACACACACACACACATAAATACACACACACGTATAAATACATACCCACGTATAAATACACACACACATATAAATACACACACGTATAAATACACACACACACACGTATAAATACACACACACACGTATAAATACACACACACGTATAAATACACACACACACATATATAAATAAATACACACACGTATAAATACACACGTATAAATACACACACACGTATAAATACACACACACACGTATAAATACACACACACATATAAATAAATACACACACACACACACGTATAAATACACACACGTATAAATACACACACACACGTATAAATACACACACACGTATAAATACACACACACGTATAAATACACACACACGTATAAATACACACACACGTATAAATACACACACACAGGTATGAATACACACACACGTATAAATACACACGTATAAATACACACACACACGTATAAATACACACACACACATATAAATACACACACACGTATAAATACACACGTATAAATACACACATACGTATAAATACACACACACGTATAAATACACACACACATAAATACACACCCACGTATATATAAATACACACACACACACGTAAATACACACACACACACACACACACACACATAAATACACACACACACGTATAAATACATACCCACGTATAAATACACACACACATATAAATACACACACGTATAAATACACACACACACGTATAAATACACACACACACGTATAAATACACACACACATATAAATACACACACACATATAAATACACACGCACGTATAAATACACACACACACGTATAAATACACACACATATAAATACACACACACATATAAATACACACGCACATATAAATAAATACACACACACGTATAAATACACACACGTATAAATACACACACACGTATAAATACACACACACACACGTATAAATACACACACACGTATAAATACACACACACACACGTATAAATACACACACGTATAAATACACACACACACATATAAATACACACACACGTATAAATACACACGTATAAATACACACACACACGTATAAATACACACACACACATATAAATACACACACACGTATAAATACACACGTATAAATACACACATACGTATAAATACACACACACGTATAAATACACACACACGTATAAATACACACATACGTATAAATACACACACACGTATAAATACACGCACACACGTATAAATACACACACACATAAATACACACCCACATATAAATACACACACACACGTAAATACACACACACACATAAATACACACACACGTATAAATACACACCCACGTATAAATACACACACACATATAAATACACACACGTATAAATACACAAACACGTATAAATACATACACACGTATAAATACACACACACGTATAAATACACACACACACGTATAAATACACACACACATATATAAATAAATACACACACACACGTATAAATACACACACACGTATAAATACACACACACATATAAATAAATACACACACACACGTATAAATACACACACACACACGTATAAATACACACACACGTATAAATACACACACACGTATAAATACACACACACGTATAAATACACACCCACGTATAAATACACACCCACGTATAAATACACACACACACGTATAAATACACACACACACGTATAAATACACACACACACGTATAAATACACACACACGTATAAATACACACGTATAAATATACACACGTATAAATACACACACACACGTATAAATACACACACACGTATAAATACACACACGTATAAATACACACACACACGTATAAATACACACACACACACGTATAAATACACACACACGTATAAATACACACACACGTATAAATACACACACGTATAAATACACACACACACGTATAAATACACACACACGTATAAATACACACACGTATAAATACACACACACGTATAAATAAATACACACACGTATAAATAAATACACACACACACGTATAAATACACACGTATAAATACACACATACGTATAAATACACACACACGTATAAATACACACACACGTATAAATACACACATACGTATAAACACACACACACGTATAAATACACGCACACACGTATAAATACACACACACATAAATACACACCCACATATAAATACACACACACACGTAAATACACACACACACACACACACATAAATACACACACACGTATAAATACACACCCACGTATAAATACATACACACACGTATAAATACACACACACGTATAAATACACACACACGTATAAATACACACACACACGTATAAATACACACACACATGTATAAATACACACACACATATAAATAAATACACACACACACGTATAAATACACACACACGTATAAATACACACACACGTATAAATACACACACACATATAAATACACACACGTATAAATACACACACACGTATAAATACACACACACGTATAAATACACACACACACGTATAAATACACACACACACGTATAAATACACACACACACGTATAAATACACACACACGTATAAATACAGACACGTATAAATACACACACACACGTATAAATACACACACGTATAAATACACACACACGTATAAATACACACACACGTATAAATACACACACACGTATAAATACACACACGTATAAATACACACACGTATAAATACACACACACACACACACACACAATAGACTCTAGCCCTCCTCCCCCCATGGCACCATATAGTGTCTCTCTCAGAACCCACACACCCCTCTGGTTATATGTGTGGTCTCACAGGTGTCTCACAAATCAGGTTCAATACCTCCCCCTCTCTCTCCTCTCTCCCTCCCCCCCTTCCCACTCTCTCTCCTCTCTCCCTCCTCCCCCTCCCTCCCCCCTCCCTCCCTCCCCCCTCTCTCTCCTCTCTCCCTCCCCCTCCCCCCTCCCTCCCTCCCTCCCCCCTCTCTCTCCTCGCTCCCTCCCCCTCTCTCTCCTCTCTCCCTCCCTCTCTCTCCCTCTCTGACCCTCTCTCCCCCCTCCCTCCCCCCTCTCTCTCCTCTCTCCCTCCCCCTCTCTCCCTCCCCATCCCTCTCTGACCCTCTCTCTCCCCCTCCCTCCCATCCCTCTCTTCTTGTCTTCCAGAGGTAAAGCGTCAGAGATCAGTACCAGAGGATCTGAGGCGGGCGGGCGAGGAGAGAGGACTGGCACCAGACACCAATGCTCGCAAGCCTTATGAAGATGAAGTAATTTATGCATAGATAATTCATCTCTTTCCCTCCCTCCATCGCTCTTTCCCTACATCCCTCCTTCCTTCATGCCTCCCTGTATCCCACTTTCCCTCCATCCCTCCATCCCTCCCTCCATCCCTCCCTCCCTTCCTCCCTCCCTCCATCCCTCCATCCCTCCCTCCCTCCATCCCTCCCTCCCTCCATCCCTCCCTCCCTCCCTCCCTCCATCCCTCCCTCCCTCCATCCCTCCCTCCCTCCCTCCATCCCTCCCTCCCTCCCTCTGATAAAGTGGATCATTTCCTCTGTCTTGTTCAGACGTGGTCTCCTGGAAACGCTGGAGAGAAGAGGATCTTTCCTCCTTCTTGTTCCTGTCTTTTTTCTGTTTCTTTAGATGTCAGCCTGGCGCACCGTAAAGCCTCTGCATCAGCCCTGCACCTGGCCTACAACTGGCCGATAAAAGACAAGAGGAACAAAGAAAGAAGAAATGATTCGTAGCCCTCTTCCCGCTTTTCTTTTCCCAACTCTCCTCTCCCCATCCTCCCCTCCTCTCCTCCATCCCTCTCCTCTCCTTTAGATATGTCAATCAGAGACCACTTCTTCATTCCCCTCCACAAAGAGATATCCTGTATTGATCTAAGGAAGAGAGGAGGAGGGTGGGGGATTTAATTATTACAGTAGCAAGATACCGCTGCTCAGAGAGAGAGAGAGAGAATGACTACTTACCTACGTGTATCACAGGAGACTCAGAATCCTCTGCCTCCCTCTCCTCCCCCCTCTCCTCCCTACCTCCCTGACTCCCCTCTCCTCCCTACCTCCCTGACCACCCCTCTCCTACCTCCCTGACTCCCCTCTCTCCCTGACTCCTCTCTCCTCCCTACCTCCCTGACTCCCCTCTCTCCCCTACCTCCCTGACTCCCCTCTCTCCCCTACCTCCCTGACTCCTCTCTCCTCCCTACCTCCCTGACTCCCCTCTCTCCCCTACCTCCCTGACTCCCCTCTCTCCCCTACCTCCCTGACTCCCCTCTCTCCCCTACCTCCCTGACTCCCCTCTCTCCCCTACCTCCCTGACTCCCCCCTCTCCCCTACCTCCCTGACTCCCCCCTACCTCCCTGACTCCCCTGACTCCCCTCACTCCCCTACCTCCCTGACTCCCCCCTACCTCCCTGACTCCCCTTTCCTCCCCTACCTTCCTGACTCCCCTCTCTCCCCTACCTCCCTGACTCCCCCCTACCTCCCTGACTCCCCTCTCTCCCCTACCTCCCTGACTCCCCCCTACCTCCCTGACTCCCCTTTCCTCCCCTACCTCCCTGACTCCCCTCTCTCCCCTACCTCCCTGACTCCCCTCTCTCCCCTACCTCCCTGACTCCCCCCTCTCCCCTACCTCCCTGACTCCCCCCTCTCTTACCCCCTACCTCCCTGACTCCCCTCTCTCCCCTACCTCCCTGACTCCCCTTTCCTCCCCTACCTCCCAGACTCCCCTCTCTCCCCTACCTCCCTGACTCCCCCCTCTCCCCTATCTCCCTGACTCCCCCCTCTCTTACCCCTACCTCCCTGACTCCCCCCTCTCCCCTGACTCCCCCCTACCTCTCTGACTCCCCTTTCCTCCTCTACCTCCCTGACTCCCCCCTCTCCCCTACCTCCCTGACTCCCCCCTCTCCCCTACCTCCCTGACTCCCCCCTCTCCCCTACCTCCCTGACTCCCCCCTCTCTTACCCCTATCTCCCTGACTCCCCCCTCTCTTACCCCTACCTCCCTGACTCCCCCCTCTCCCCTGACTCCCCCCTACCTCTCTGACTCCCCTTTCCTCCTCTACCTCCCTGACTCCCCCCTCTCCCCTACCTCCCTGACTCCCCCCTCTCCCCTACCTCCCTGACTCCCCCCTCTCCCCTACCTCCCTGACTCCCCCCTCTCTTACCCCTACCTCCCTGACTCCCCTGCCGGTCCCTGAGGTTAATGGGTGTTCAACCTTTCCATTATCCCCATCAGTCCTGAATTAGCTGCTGAATGATGTTTGTATTAATATAATATATATGGTAATGTCTCAGGTCTAATTAAGGCTGGGTCCGGGCCCGCCAGGCAAGGGAATGGTCTGATCATGTGTAAAATTGATTTGAGGAGGAGAATTGTGATAGAGAGCATGAGGGAGGGAGGGAGAGAGGGAGAAGGGGCCTGGGAATCAGCACCTCACAGTGTTGCTCACAGACTCACACTCTCTTGAAGACCACACACCCACTCATAGGAGGGAGTGCCGGAAAAGTGCTGGCCTGTGTGGAATAAAAATATCCATCTTTCTCTATCGCTCTCTCTCTCGGTCTCTCTCTCGGTCTCTCTCTCTCGGTCTCTTTCTATCGCTCTCTCTCTATCGCTCTCTCTCTCGGTCTCTCTCTCTCTCTCTCTCTCTCTCTCTCTCTCTCTCTCTCTCTCTCTCTCGGTCTCTCTTTCTCTCTCTCGGTCTCTCTTTCTCTCTCTTGGTCTCTCTCTCTTTCTCTCTCTCGGTCTCTCTCTCTCTCTCGGTCTCTCTCTCGGTCTCTCTCTCTCTCTCTCTCTCGGTCTCTCTCTCGGTCTCTCTCTCTCTCGGTCTCTCTCTCTCTCGGTCTCTCTCTCTCTCTCTCGGTCTCTCTCTCTCTCTCTCGGTCTCTCTCTCTCTCTCTCGGTCTCTCTCTTTCTCTCTCTTGGTCTCTCTCTCTTTCTCTCTCTCTCTCTCGGTCTCTCTCTCTCTCTCTCTCTCGGTCTCTCTCTCTCTCGGTCTCTCTCTCTCTCTCTCTCGGTCTCTCTCTCCGTCTCTCTCTCGGTCTCTCTTTCTCTCTCGGTCTCTCTCTCTCTCTCTCTCTCAGTCTCTCTCTCTCGGTCTCTCTCTCTCTCTCTCTCTCTCGGTCTCTCTCTCTCTCTCGGTCTCTCTCTCTCTCTCTCTCGGTCTCTCTCTCTCTCTCGGTCTCTCTCTTTCTCTCTCTTGGTCTCGCTCTCTCTCGGTCTCTCTCTCGGTCTCTCTCTCGGTCTCTCTCTCTCGGTCTCTCTCTCTCTCGTCTCCTCGGTCTCTCTCTCTCTCTCGGTCTCTCTCTCTCTCTCTCGGTCTCTCTCTCTCTCGGTCTCTCTCTCTCTCTCTCTCGGTCTCTCTCTCTCGGTCTCTCTCTCTCTCTCTCGGTCTCTCTCTCTCTCTCGGTCTCTCTCTCTCTCTCTCTCTCTCGGTCTCTCTCTCTCTCGGTCTCTCTCTCTCTCGGTCTCTCTCTCTCTCTCTCTCTCTCGGTCTCTCTCTCTCTCGGTCTCTCTCTCTCTCTCTCTCTCGGTCTCTCTCTCCGTCTCTCTCTCGGTCTCTCTTTCTCTCTCGGTCTCTCTCTCTCTCTCTCTCAGTCTCTCTCTCTCGGTCTCTCTCTCTCTCTCTCTCTCTCTCTCTCGGTCTCTCTCTCTCTCTCGGTCTCTCTCTCTCTCTCGGTCTCTCTCTCTCTCTCGGTCTCTCTCTTTCTCTCTCTTGGTCTCTCTCTCTCTCTCTCTCGGTCTCTCTCTCTCTCTCGGTCTCTCTCTCTCTCTCTCTCGGTCTCTCTCTCTCGGTCTCTCTCTCTCGGTCTCTCTCTCTCTCTCGGTCTCTCTCTCTCTCTCTCGGTCTCTCTCTCTCTCGGTCTCTCTCTCTCTCTCTCGGTCTCTCTTTCTCCTCTCCACTGGTCTTCTTCCTATTAAAAAAATAGGTTGAATCAGCAGCTGTAAATATTTATTTAAATATATATGTATTTTTCGAGGACTCTTTAGTGAGCTAATTTGAATAAACATTTTCCCCTCTTTTTCTTCTGACTCAGTCTAAGGAATAGTAAGCAGGAGGGGGAGAAGGAGAGCTAGACGATCCTAGTCATAGTGTCAACTCATCCTAGTTGTTGATATTACATGTTGATTACTTCTACCAGCCATTATCATTCACCTGATATAAGACAGGCCTGGTGATTACATCTACCAGCCATTATTATTCACCTGATAATAAGACAGGCCTGGTGATTACATCTACCAGCCATTATCATTCACCTGATAATAAGACAGGCCTGGTGATTACTTCTACTAGCCATTATCATTCACCTGATATAAGACAGGCCTGGTGATTACATCTACCAGCCATTATTATTCACCTGATAATAAGACAGGCCTGGTGATTACATCTACCAGCCATTATCATTCACCTGATAATAAGACAGGCCTGGTGATTACTTCTACTAGCCATTATCATTCACCTGATAATAAGACAGGCCTGGTGATTACTTCTACTAGCCATTATCATTCACCTGATAATAAGACAAGCCTGGAGATTATTTTGTTAACATATGATTGGTTGCTGGTTAACCTGGGTGGAGGTATCATTGGTCCCTTGGCAAGAAAACTCCTAATCTAACACACCTGGTTCTAATAATTAACTGTTTGATAAACTGAATCAGGTTGGAGTTAAAACCTACAGGAGGGTATCTCTCCAGGAACCGTGTTGGAGTTAAAACCTACAGGAGGGTATCTCTCCAGGAACCGTGTTGGAGTTAAAACCTACAGGAGGGTATCTCTCCAGGAACAGGGTTGGAGTTAAAACCTACAGGAGGGTATCTCTCCAGGAACAGGGTTGGAGTTAAAACCTACAGGATGGTATCTCTCCAGGAACAGGGTTGGAGTTAAAACCTACAGGAGGGTATCTCTCCAGGAACAGGGTTGGAGTTAAAACCTACAGGATGGTATCTCTCCAGGAACAGGGTTGGAGTTAAAACCTACAGGAGGGTATCTCTCCAGGAACAGGGTTGGAGTTAAAACCTACAGGAGGGTATCTCTCCAGGAACAGGGTTGGAGTTAAAACCTACAGGAGGGTATCTCTCCAGGAACAGGGTTGGAGTTAAAACCTACAGGAGGGTATCTCTCCAGGAACCGTGTTGGAGTTAAAACCTACAGGAGGGTATCTCTCCAGGAACAGGGTTGGAGTTAAAACCTACAGGATGGTATCTCTCCAGGAACAGGGTTGGAGTTAAAACCTACAGGAGGGTATCTCTCCAGGAACAGGGTTGGTGTCTGAAATCGCTACAGGAGGGTATCACATCTCTCCTCTCTCTGTTTCTCTCTCCCTCCCTCCATCTCTGTTTGTTGCATATGCCTCCTCCCTTCCTCGCTCCATCCCTCTCCACTCATCCCTCCTCTCCCGCCATGCCTTCCTCCATTCCTCCTCTCTCTATCCCTCTTTCCCTCTATCCCTCCCTCCCTCTCTCTCTCCCCTCTATCTCTCTTTCTCTCCATCTCCCTCCCTCTCTCTTTCTTTCTCCCCCTCTCTCTCCATCCATCTCTCTCCCTCATCCCTCCATATCCCTCTACCCCTGTAGGAGTGAATACCATTGTGTCCATCTGAAGGGTTTTCCCCCCACCCCTGATAAAGCAGCCTTAGCTGGATACGTTGTTTACCGGAAAACACACACAAACCCTCTTTTTCACAAACACACACCTTGAGCCAGATTGATATTCCACAGCTCCAGCCCAGCCAGCCCCCCTGTAAATAATCAGATAGTAGATAGGTAGTGAGGCAGCAGGGTGGAGGATGGACGCTGCCTACACAATAATAATACTACTAGTATCAGGGAGAGAAGAATTCACCCCCGGATACGTCCCCAGAAAACCCTTGTAGCATCACTCAATGACATGGAGAAAATGTAGTTTGGGTAAACACGGAGTGAGTGTGTTGGGGGGGGGGGGGGGGGGGGGGTTCGCTTCTTCTATTTCCCTCTCTTCCTGGTCCTCGAAGGCCGCAACGGTATTCGTTCACCTGTTTCCTCTCTTCTTTTCCTCCCCTCTTCTCCCCTCTCTCCTCTTACCCTACCCTCTCTCTTCCTCCTGTCCTCTACCCTCCTCCCTCTCTCTCCTCCTCCCCTCCTCTCTCCTACCCTCCTCCCCTCTCGCCTCCTCCTCCCCTCCTCTCTCCTCCCCTCCTCCCCTCTCTCCTCCTCCCCTCCTCTCTCCTCCCCTCTCTCCTCCTCCCCCTCCTCTCTCCTCCCCTCTCTCCTCCTCCCCTCCTTTCTCCTACCCTCCTCCCCCTCTCTCCTCATCCCCCTCCTCCTCTCCTACCCTCCTCCCCTCTCTTCTCCTCCCCTCCTTCCCTCCTTTCTCTCTCCTCCTCCTCTCCTTCCCTCCTCAACAGGTCACTGATCAGTTTAAGTAGTGGATGGGTTTAACTCCCTACTTTAATTAGAAGTGATGCCATTAAGCAGACTTACAGTAAAGCAGACACCCATTTTCCTATAGGTGGCCCCAGCAGGAATGGAACACATGACTTTAGCGTTGCCTGCGTCATGCTCCCCAGACTGAGCCAGGCATTACACCACCTACGGCAGTTTCTGGGTGGTATCCCACTTCCTGTTGTAAAATATATCAGTAAAAACTGACTTTCCAAGACGTCCTACTTGTCATTGTTAAATAAATAAATGTAATAAATATCTTAACGTATTTACCTGTAACTTGGCCACTCAGGAACATTCACTGTCTTCTTGGTAAGCACTCTGTCAATTAGGTTAGTATTGTGGAGTAACTGCAATGTTGTTGATCCATCCTCAGTTTTCTCATATCACAGCCATTAAACTCTGTAACTGTTTTAAAGTCACCATTGGCCTCAAGGTGAAATCCCTGAGTGGTTTCTTTCCTCTCCGGCAACTGAGTTAGGAAGGACGCCTGTATCTGTGTAGTGACCGGGTGTATTGATACAACATCCAAAGTGTTATTAATAACTTCACCATGCTTAAAGGATATTCAATGTCGGCTTTTTTATTTTTACCCATCTACCAATAGGTGCCCTTCTTTGCAAGACATTGGAAAACCTCCCTGGTCTTTGTGTTTGAAATTCGCAGCTGGACTGAGGGACCTTATAGATAATTGTATGTGTGGGGTACAGAGATGAGGTAGTTATTACAAAATCATGTTAAACACTGTTATTGTACACAGAGTGAGTCCATCCAACTTACTATGTGACTTGTTAAGCACATTTTTACTCCTGAACTTTAGGTTTGTCATAACAAAAGGGTTTAGTACTTATTGACTCAAGACATTTCAGATTCAAATTTTTAATTAATTTGTAAAAATGTTGAAAAACATAAATCCACTTTGACTTTATTGTGTGTAGTGACCAAAACAATCTAAACGTAATCCATTTTAAATTCAGGCTGTAACACAACATTTTGATAAAGTGTGGAGGTGTGAATACCTTCTAAAGGCTCTGTGTGTCTAGCTGGTCCTGTCCCATGTGGTGGGCCTTTAACAAGAGCCGTAGCATGGCATGTTGACCCATCTTGACATTAGACTACTTTACAGGTCTGAAAACATCTGAATAACTTGGTTCTGGAGCGTACTGTTCTGTTAATGTGTGTGTGTGTGGTAGGATTTGTAGCGTGGAGTGCTTTTGGGCTCATGGTTAGATCAGAAGAGACCGTTGACTCATTCCTGATCTGTTTGCTTCCTTTCCTCCCATCTTTTCCTCCTCTCTTTTTCTCTCCTCCTCTCTTCCCCTTCTCGCTGCCTCTTATTTTCTCTTTATCTCTCTTTCTCGCTCTTTATCTCTCCTTCTCCTTTCCATTTCTCTCCCTTCTCTCTCTCCCCTCTCTTTCTCTCTCTCTTTCTCTCTCTCTTTCTCTCTCTCTTTCTTTCTCTCTCTTTCTTTCTTCTCTCTCTCCCCACTCTCTCTCCTCCCCCTCCCTCTCTCCCTCTCCCCGTATTCCCCAGTTTCTTCCCCCAGCAATGCTTTCTGAATTCTGCACCGGTTTCCTCTGTTCTATTACGCGGTACGAGACGGTGGTTCTCCCCAGATGAATACAAAGTAATTGGGGTGGTTAATTTATTTACTGGGAGGCAGTTCACAGCACATTGAATAATAGAGATAATTGAACAAGAATTGTCAAGTGTCTTCTGATATCAGGCACATTACAGAAGAGAGAGTGGCATAAAACTGCCTTTCTATGCTTCCATTGTTTATGGTAATGAAGTACAGCCATTAATTCCTTGGTGGCCTTCCAAGCTTATGGCAGGCCCCATTGTTGTGTGTGTATTAATATGTAATCAGTAAATAGTTTAATTTCCTAATCTGCGTTCGGAGAATTCACTTTCTAACAGCTCTTAATTACTGCAGGGTTCTAACGAGCCCCATCGCCGTGCCGACGCAGAGCACGGCAGCCAGGCAGCCAATCAGAGGGCGGCAGCGGGTCGGGGGGGGGGGATTTGAATTCCTGGGGCGCTGCTCTCCGCCTAATGAACTTGTTATTCCTGGACTGGGGGGAGTAGAGTGTCCTTCACAGCATAACAGTTAACAACGTTGGGAGAACGCTCACCTAATGTTAGGGGAATAATAATAGTTATTGATGATATAACAAAATTCATATTTTTATCACTATGATACAATACCTTTCTTCCTGGGCCGACGGGAGTGGTGTGTTTCCTTCACAGCATAGCAGTTGACCACGTTGGGAGAGCGTTTACCGAATGTTAGAATAATAAATATTAATAATGGTTATACAGTACCAGCCAAACGTTTGGACACACCAACTCATTCCAGGGTTTTTGAAATAACACATATGGAATCATGTAGTAACCAAAAAACTGTTAAACAAATCAAAATATATTTTATATTTGAGATTCTTCAAAGGAGCCACCCTTTGCCTTGATGACAGCTTTGTACATTCTTGGCATTCTCTCAACTAGCTTTATGAGGTAGTCACCTGGAATGCATTTCAATTAACAGGTGTGTCTTTTTAAAAGTTCATTTGTGGAATTTTTTTCCTTAATGCTTTTGAGTCAATCAGCTGTGTTGTGACAAGGTAGGGGGGGTTATTCAGAAGACAGCCCTATTTGGTAAAAGACCAAGTCCATATTATGCCAAGAACAGCTCAAATAAGCAAAGAGAAACAACAGTCCATCATTACTTTAAGACATGAAGGTCAGTCAATCCGGAAGATTTCAAGTACTTTGAAAGTTTCTTCAAGTGCAGTCGCAAAAAC
>NC_138308.1:36407500-36560000 GCF_965601325.2 Salmo salar | reverse complement strand
AGTGTAGGCAGCAGCCTCTAGTGTAGTAGTGTAGTCAACAGTCTCTCGTGTAGTCAACAACCTCTAGTGTAGTGGGCAACAGCCTCTAGTGTAGTCAACAGACTCTAGTGTAGTCAACAGCCTCTAGTGTAGTAGTGTAGTCAACAACCTCTAGTGTAGTAGTGTAGTCAACAGCCTCTGTAGTAGTGAAGTCAACAGCGTCTAGTTTAGTCAGCAGCCTCTAGTGTAGTCAGACTCTCATGTAGTAGTGTCGTCAACAGCCTCTAGTGTAGTCAACAGCCTCTAGTGTAGTGTAGTCAACAGCCTCTAGTGTAGTGTAGTCAACAGCCTCTAGTGTAGTAGTGTAGTCAGCAGCCTCTAGTGTAGTAGTGTAGTCAACAGTCTCTCGTGTAGTCAACAACCTCTAGTGTAGTAGTGTAGTCAACAGCCTCTAGTTATGCTGATTTTGAAGCTACATGAGTGGTGTGAGAGAATGATGCATTACTCTGAGTTACACACCAACACACACACACTCTCTCGCTCTCTCTCTCTCTCCCCTCACACACAAACAGCCAGTGTCTGCGGCTTTGGGTATATTATCAGGCCTCTAGTTCTTTCAGAAACGTATGGCTGCTAAAGAAGCTTACCATTAATGAATGTAACTATGTCCAGATGACACCGTGCTGGAGCCTTGTAAGCTGCAGGCAAGACTCGTCTTCACCCCGTATGCCAGGGCTTAAAGACACAAGAATGGCATTTCACCAACTTTAATGGGATACCCAGTATAATCTGGCAGCACCAAGAGAAGAAAACGTGTTCCCACTATAATACTCTAAGAGGGAGGGAGGGAGGGGTTGTTGTGTCTACTGTAATCAGCATTCCCTTGTTTTGTTGTTGTTGTTGTGTTGTCATAGCCTTTTCTCTCTCTTGTTGTTTTTTTGTGTAAATGAATGTTGGTTGGGTAAGTCGTTGACTGAGTCGTTGTCTTGTAACAGCTATGGCCGAGTCGTTGTCTTGTAACGGCTATGGCCGAGTCGTTGTCTTGTAACGGCTATGGCCGAGTCGTTGTCTTGTAACGGCTATGGCCGAGTCGTTGTCTTGTAACGGCTATGGCCGAGTCGTTGTCTTGTAACGGCTATGGCCGAGTAGTTGTCTTGTAACGGCTATGGCCGAGTCGTTGTCTTGTAACGGCTATGGCCGAGTCGTTGTCTTGTAACGGCTATGGCCGAGTCGTTGTCTTGTAACGGCTATGGCCGAGTCGTTGTCTTGTAACGGCTATGGCCGAGTCGTTGTCTTGTAACGGCTATGGCCGAGTCGTTGTCTTGTAACGGCTATGGCCGAGTCGTTGTCTTGTAACGGCTATGGCCGAGTCGTTGTCTTGTAACGGCTATGGCCGAGTCGTTGTCTTGTAACGGCTATGGCCGAGTCGTTGTCTTGTAACGGCTATGGCCGAGTCGTTGTCTTGTAACGGCTATGGCCGAGTCGTTGTCTTGTAACGGCTATGGCCGAGTCGTTGTCTTGTAACGGCTATGGCCGAGTCGTTGTCTTGTAACGGCTATGGCCGAGTCGTTGTCTTGTAACGGCTATGGCCGAGTCGTTGTCTTGTAACGGCTATGGCCGAGTCGTTGTCTTGTAACGGCTATGGCCGAGTCGTTGTCTTGTCTGTCTGCTTTTCTGGTATGTCTGTGGGAAGTTTTGGAGAGTTTGGAGGAATTTGTACGTTTTTATCAGTGACCTTTTTAATAATAATAATAGAATTACATAGGATTTAAAATGCCTTTTTAAAACAAGGAGACTGTACATGAAAAAAGAGAGGGGAGAAAGGAAGGATTAATCAATTAAATTAATTAAATTGTGTTTAATCAATTAACTCACAGGCCAATAGAGATGAGGCTCGTTGGAAAAGAAGCTCTCTTGGCTGTTGCTTCCAGGTTATTTGTTAATTGTTAAAGATATTTGTTGTTAGCATGGACAGCAGTTCACAACTCACTGACTTTAAGTGCTTATAGTCAATCTTAAAATCAGTTGTATTTGGGAGAGAAAAATCTCTGGAATTTGCCTAAACCTATTGTCTTTTTACCCTTTGAGGGGTGAAACAAACTAATCTGGTCGTTAAGGGGGTCTGTCTGTCTGTCTGTCTGTCTGTCTGTCTGTCTGTCTGTCTGTCTGTCTGTCTGTCTGTCTGTCTGTCTGTCTGTCTGTCTGTCTGTCTGTCTGTCTGTCTGTGTGTGACTGCGGGGGTGGGGTTGGGTCAGAACACAGATTAAAAAAAAAAAACTCCCACCCCCTTAATCTCCTCTTTGGCCATTTGAATGTTTGAGCAGCAAAACTATTTAATTAGTTAACTGCACCAATACCCTCTACCCCTAACCGCCCCCCCCCCCCCTCCCTAACGCACAAACACAATCTCTCTCTCACAACATCATACCCCCCCTCCCAGATGTGCAGTGTTGTTTCCCAGCTCAGTGTCAGCAGCCCTTTTCTATAATTCTTTACCAGTTGGGATGAAAGGGGGATTTTTAGGAAGATTAGGGGGACGGGGTCCTCTAGGCATTGTCTGACAATCTTCAGATAAAACCAGCTGGGTGGATGGAGTCCCCGGGAGAGAGAGGGGGAGTAGAAGAGGGGGTAGAGGGGGTTGTTCAGAGACTACATGGAATTTAGACTTTTCTAAACTGGCGCGGAAATGATCACTGAGAACCCTCCTCTCCTTTCCCTTTCTTGCTTTTTGACTTTTCTTTTTCAGCCCCCTCTATATTCTCTTCTTCCCCCTCTGTTTGTATTCTTGCTTTCCTCTAAATACACTACATGGCCAAAAGTATGTGGACACCTGCCCATCCAACATCTCATTCCAAAATCCTGGCATTAATATGGAGTTGGTCCCCCCTTTGCTGCTATAACAGCCTCCACTCTTCTGGGAAGGCTTTCCACTAGATGTTGGAATATTGCTGCAAGGAGTTGCTTCCATTCAGACATAAGAGCATTAGTGAGGTCGGGTACTGATGTTCAGCTAAGCCTGGCACGTAGTAAGCGTTCCAATTCATCCCAAAGGTGTTCGATGGGGTTGAGGTCAGGGTTCTGTGCAGGCCAGTCAAGTTCTTCCACACCGATCTCGACAAACCATTTTTGGATGGACCTCGCTTTGTGCACTTTTTATTTTTTTTATTTTACCTTTATTTAACTAGGCAGGTCAGTTAAGAACAAATTCTTATTTTCAATGACGGCCTAGGAACAGTGGGTTAACTACCTTGTTCAGGGGCAGAACGACAGATTTGTACCTTGTCAGCTCAGTGATTCGAACTTGCAACCTTTTGATTACTAGTCCAACACTCTAACCACTAGGCTACCCTGCAGCCCCACTTGGACATTGTCATGCTGAAACAGGAAAGGGCCTTTCCCAAACTGTATCCACAAAGTTGGAAGCACAGAATCGTCTAGAATGTCGTTGTGTGCTGTAGCATTAAGATTTCCCTTCACTGGAACTAAGGGGCCTACTGCTAACCATGAAAAACAGCCCCAGACCATTATTCCTCCAAACTTTACAGTTGGCACTATGCAGTCGGGCAGGTGGCGTTCTCCTGGCATCCACCAAACCCAGATTAGTCCGTCGGACTGCCAGATAGTGAGCGTGATTCATCACTCCGTAGAACACATTTCCACTGTTCCAGAGTCCAATGGCAGTGTGCTTTACACCACTCCAGCCGACGCTTGGCATTGCACACGGTGATCTTAGGCTTGTGTGCAGCTGTTCAGGCCGTGGAAACCCATTTCATGAAGCTTCCGACGAACCGTTCTGACTTGCTGATGTTGCTTCCAGCGGCAGTTTGGAAATCGATAGTGAGTGTTGCAACCGAGGACAGACGATTGTTACACTCAATGCACTGTCCCGTTCTGTGACCTTGTGTGACCTGCCAAAAAAATACAAAGTTAACCAGGGCAGCTCTATCAGGGCAGAAATTTGACAAACTGACTTGTTGTAAAGGTGGCATCCTATGACGGTGCCACGTTGAAAGTCACTGAGCTCTTCAGTAAGGCCATTCTACTGGCAATGTTTGTTTATGGAGATTGCATGGCTGTGTGTTCGATTTTATACACCTGTCAGCAACGGGCGTGGCTGAAATAGACAAATCCACTAATTTGAAGGCGTGTCCACATACTTTTGTATATATAATGTAGTTCACTCTGAGCTGAAGTTAGCTGCTGGCAGACAGAGCAGGGCAGACAGAGCAGGGCAGACAGAGCAGGGCATAACAGGGCATACAGAGCAGGGCAGACAGAGCAGGGCAGACAGAGCAGGGCAGACAGAGCAGGGCAGACAGAGCAGGGCAGACAGAGAAGGGCATAACAGGGCATACAGAGCAGGGCATACAGAGCAGACAGAGCAGGGCAGAAGGGCAGGCTGAAGGCTGTTTCTGGGCCTGCTACTGATATGGCCGATTAGCTTTAGTGACAATATTCACACACACACACACACACACACACACACACACGAGCATTCACACACACACATGAGCATACACACTCACACATACACACACACACATGTTATTCTGAGAGGCTGGGGGACAATGACTGCTTATGATAATCTCTTCTTTATTGAACCGTCCTGCCATCGTCCCCGACAACGCTTTCATCTCCACCGCCACTGCGACCCCGGCCCAACGGCCAACAACAGACACATAGCAGAGTAGAGCAGGCCGGATTACACACACACACACACTGAGCAGAGCAGATCAACACACACACACACACACACACACACACACACTAAGCAGAGCAGATCGACACACACAGCTGCCAAAAGCCACTAAGACACAAGAGTTCTATTCTGTTTATTTTATAGTTATATTATTTTAGCTTGGGCCTTAATTTTTCTTCTTCTTACTAATTGTCCCTTTGATTTAAATGTAGCAGCTTGTTTGGCTAGAAATCATTTAAATGCCTTTTAAATCAGTTTTATTATCCACTCTTATATTGTCAATGTTAAACTTAGTTTTTATCCGCATTGGTAGAGAAATCAAAAAGAACACGTCGTTGATCTAGAATCTAGACCCACTGCTGTACATAGTGTTCTGTCTTTAACTAACAGTTAGGATCTAGAATCTAGACCCACTGCTGTACATAGTGTTCTGTCTTTAACTAACAGTTAGGATCTAGAATCTAGACCCACTGCTGTACATAGTGTTCTGTCTTTAACTAACAGTTAGGATCTAGAATCTAGACCCACTGCTGTACATAGTGTTCTGTCTTTAACTAACAGTTAGGATCTAGAATCTAGACCCACTGCTGTACATAGTGTTCTCGTCTTTAACTAACAGTTAGGATCTAGAATCTAGACCCACTGCTGTACATAGTGTTCTCTGTCTTTAACTAACAGTTAGGATCTAGAATCTAGACCCACTGCTGTACATAGTGTTCTGTCTTTAACTAACAGTTAGGATCTAGAATCTAGACCCACTGCTGTACATAGTGTTCTGTCTTTAACTAACAGTTAGGATCTAGAATCTAGACCCACTGCTGTACATAGTGTTCTGTCTTTAACTAACAGTTAGGATCTAGAATCTAGACCCACTGCTGTACATAGTGTTCTGTCTTTAACTAACAGTTAGGATCTAGAATCTAGACCCACTGCTGTACATAGTGTTCTGTCTTTAACTAACAGTTAGGATCTAGAATCTAGACCCACTGCTGTACATAGTGTTCTGTCTTTAACTAACAGTTAGGATCTAGAATCTAGACCCACTGCTGTACATAGTGTTCTGTCTTTAACTAACAGTTAGGATCTAGAATCTAGACCCACTGCTGTACATAGTGTTCTGTCTTTAACTAACAGTTAGGATCTAGAATCTAGACCCACTGCTGTACATAGTGTTCTGTCTTTAACTAACAGTTAGGATCTAGAATCTAGACCCACTGCTGTACATAGTGTTCTGTCTTTAACTAACAGTTAGGATCTAGAATCTAGACCCACTGCTGTACATAGTGTTCTGTCTTTAACTAACAGTTAGGATCTAGAATCTAGTGTCACTGCTGTACATAGTGTTCTGTCTTTAACTAACAGTTAGGATCTAGAATCTAGACCCACTGCTGTACATAGTGTTCTGTCTTTAACTAACAGTTAGGATCTAGAATCTAGACCCACTGCTGTACATAGTGTTCTGTCTTTAACTAACAGTTAGGATCTAGAATCTAGACCCACTGCTGTACATAGTGTTCTGTCTTTAACTAACAGTTAGGATCTAGAATCTAGACCCACTGCTGTACATAGTGTTCTCTGTCTTTAACTAACAGTTAGGATCTAGAATCTAGACCCACTGCTGTACATAGTGTTCTGTCTTTAACTAACATGTACTGGGGGTTAAAGGAATAATTAGAGATTTTGTCAATTAAGCCCTATTTTCTACTTACCCAGAGTCAGATGAACTCATGCTAGTGGATCCCATAAACATCCAGTCATTGCGCTAACGCTAGTTAGCAATCGCTCCAAAAACGACCTCAACTTCCTTCAAACTGCACACAGACATAAAAAAGGCATGAGTTAATTTGACTCTGGGTAAATAGAAAAAAAGGCCTTAATTGCCAAAATCTCGAACTGTCCCTTTAAGCTAGTAAAGTCTGCTTGTTTGTTTAGCCTTGAGTGTGTTTACACTTCCACTAAGGTGTGAAATGTTCTGAGGGCTTGGCAGAGGAGCAGTAACTATTAACTAACACATGGAGTTGATTTAACTCACATAAACAGAGTAGTCCCCCGCTGCGATACCTGTTGAGAACACTAATTGGGCAGCTTGTGTTAATACGCATCCATCAATTCAACATGTTCATGTAACACAGGCCTAAATACTGTGCTCTCCATTTAGAACGTCTAACACAGGCCTAAATACTGTGCTCTCCATTTAGAACGTATAACACAGGCCTAAATACTGTGCTCTCCATTTAGAACGTCTAACACAGGCCTAAATACTGTGCTCTCCATTTAGAACGTCTAACACAGGCCTAAATACTGTGCGCTACAATTAGAACATCTAACACAGGCCTAAATACTGTGCTCTCCATTTAGAACGTCTAACACAGGCCTAAATACTGTGCTCTCCATTTAGAACGTATAACACAGGCCTAAATACTGTGCTCTCCATTTAGAACGTATAACACAGGCCTAAATACTGTGCTCTCCATTTAGAACGTCTAACACAGGCCTAAATACTGTGCTCTCCATTTAGAATGTGTAACACAGGCCTAAATACTGTGCTCTCCATTTAGAACGTCTAACACAGGCCTAAATACTGTGCTCTCCATTTAGAACGTCTAACACAGGCCTAAATACTGTGCTCTCCATTTAGAATGTCTAACACAGGCCTAAATACTGTGCTCTCCATTTAGAACGTCTAACACAGGCCAAAATACTGTGCTCTCCATTTTGAACTCAACAATTTCTTGATGGAAATTCAAGGGATATTTATACAAATAAAAGGAGATGAGGATGAACAGAGAGAAAGAGCGTTAAAAAAAGAGAGCGAGTGAGAGACACATTGAATTGAAACACAGAGAGAGGGGGAGGGTGGATATGCTTCCTGAGAGAGCGAAAGAGAGAGCGCGACAGGCACAGAGAGAACAGCTAAACCCCAGTGGAGATGTCCCCTGCTCTGTTCACAGACAGGCTGGGAAAGATTAGCATAATGGCCCCCGCCCCCTTCATTAGCCCCTCTCTTTGACCCCCCCCATGGGGTGTCAGGATGTTAGAACTAATTTAAGGGGTGTCATATTACCATGCCTGTTCTGTTCCACAGAGTCCAAATTGGCACCCTGTTCCCTATATAGTGCACTACTTTTGGCCAGAGCCCTATGTGATTCCCTCTGGGTCTTGGTCAAAAGTAGTGCACTTTGCAGCACAGTTCTGCTGTTGGATGTGGTTAATTAATAATGATAGGAGGGGACAGTAATGTAATGAATTAATAAGGATAGGAGGGGACAGTAATGTAATGAATTAATAAGGATAGGAGGGGACAGTAATTAATTAATAAGGATAGGAGGGGACAGTAATGTAATGAATTAATAAGGATAGGAGGGGACAGTAATGAATTAATAATGATAGGAGGGGACAGTAATGTAATGAATTAATAAGGATAGGAGGGGACAGTAATGAATTAATAAGGATAGGAGGGGACAGTAATGTAATGAATTAATAATGATAGGAGGGGACAGTAATGTAATGAATTAATAAGGATAGGAGGGGACAGTAATGAATTAATAAGGATAGGAGGGGACAGTAATGTAATGAATTAATAAGGATAGGAGGGGACAGTAATTAATTAATAAGGATAGGAGGGGACAGTAATGTAATGAATTAATAAGGATAGGAGGGGACAGTAATGAATTAATAATGATAGGAGGGGACAGTAATGTAATGAATTAATAAGGATAGGAGGGGACAGTAATGAATTAATAAGGATAGGAGGGGACAGTAATGTAATGAATTAATAAGGATAGGAGGGGACAGTAATGAATTAATAAGGATAGGAGGGGACAGTAATGTAATGAATTAATAATGATAGGAGGGGACAGTAATGTAATGAATTAATAAGGATAGGAGGGGACAGTAATGAATTAATAAGGATAGGAGGGGACAGTAATGTAATGAATTAATAATGATAGGAGGGGACAGTAATTAATTAATAATGATAGGAGGGGACAGTAATGTAATGAATTAATAAGGATAGGAGGGGACAGTAATGAATTAATAAGGATAGGAGGGGACAGTAATGTAATGAATTAATAATGATAGGAGGGGACAGTAATGTAATGAATTAATAAGGATAGGAGGGGACAGTAATGAATTAATAAGGATAGGAGGGGACAGTAATGTAATGAATTAATAATGATAGGAGGGGACAGTAATTAATTAATAATGATAGGAGGGGACAGTAATTAATTAATAAGGATAGGAGGGGACAGTAATGAATTAATAATGATAGGAGGGGACAGTAATGTAATGAATTAAGGATAGGAAGGGACAATAATTAATTAATAAGCATAGGAGGGGACAGTAATGTAATGAATTAATAAGGATAGGAGGGGACAGTAATGTAATGAATTAATAAGGATAGGAGGGGACAGTAATGTAATGAATTAATAAGGATAGGAGGGGACAGTAATGTAATGAATTAATAATGATAGGAGGGGACAGTAATGTAATGAATTAATAAGGATAGGAGGGGACAGTAATGAATTAATAAGGATAGGAGGGGACAGTAATGAATTAATAAGGATAGGAGGGGACAGTAATGTAATGAATTAATAATGATAGGAGGGGACAGTAATGTAATGAATTAATAAGGATAGGAGGGGACAGTAATGTAATGAATTAATAATGATAGGAGGGGACAGTAATGTAATGAATTAATAAGGATAGGAGGGGACAGTAATGTAATGAATTAATAAGGATAGGAGGGGACAGTAATGAATTAATAAGGATAGGAGGGGACAGTAATGTAATGAATTAATAAGGATAGGAGGGGACAGTAATGTAATGAATTAATAATGATAGGAGGGGACAGTAATGAATTAATAAGGATAGGAGGGGACAGTAATGTAATGAATTAATAATGATAGGAGGGGACAGTAATGTAATGAATTAATAAGGATAGGAGGGGACAGTAATGTAATGAATTAATAAGGATAGGAGGGGACAGTAATGTAATTAATTAATAAGGATAGGAGGGGACAGTAATGTAATGAATTAATAATGATAGGAGGGGACAGTAATGTAATGAATTAATAAGGATAGGAGGGGACAGTAATGTAATGAATTAATAATGATAGGAGGGGACAGTAATTAATTAATAAGGATAGGAGGGGACAGTAATGTAATGAATTAATAAGGATAGGAGGGGACAGTAATGAATTAATAATGATAGGAGGGGACAGTAATTAATTAATAAGGATAGGAGGGGACAGTAATGTAATTAATAATGATAGGAGGGGACAGTAATGTAATGAATTAATAAGGATAGGAAGGGACAATAATTAATTACTAAGCATAGGAGGGGACAGTAATGTAATGAATTAATAAGGATAGGAGGGGACAGTAATGTAATGAATTAATAAGGATAGGAGGGGACAGTAATGTAATGAATTAATAATGATAGGAGGGGACAGTAATGTAATGAATTAATAAGGATAGGAGGGGACAGTAATGTAATTAATAATGATAGGAGGGGACAGTAATGAATTAATAATGATAGGAGGGGACAGTAATGTAATGAATTAATAATGATAGGAGGGGACAGTAATGAATTAATAATGATAGGAGGGGACAGTAATGTAATGAATTAATAAGGATAGGAGGGGACAGTAATGAATTAATAAGGATAGGAGGGGGACAGTAATGTAATGAATTAATAAGGATAGGAGGGGACAGTAATGAATTAATAAGGATAGGAGGGGACATTAATGTAATGAATTAATAATGATAGGAGGGGACAGTAATGTAATGAATTAATAATGATAGGAGGGGGACAGTAATGTAATGAATTAATAAGGATAGGAGGGGACAGTAATGTAATGAATTAATAAGGATAGGAGGGGACAGTAATGTAATGAATTAATAAGGATAGGGGGGGACAGTAATGTAATGAATTAATAATGATAGGAGGGGACAGTAATGTAATGAATTAATAAGGATAGGAGGGGACAGTAATGAATTAATAAGGATAGGGGGGGACAGTAATGTAATGAATTAATAATGATAGGAGGGGACAGTAATGTAATGAATTAATAATGATAGGAGGGGACAGTAATGTAATGAATTAATAAGGATAGGAGGGGACAGTAATGAATTAATAAGGATAGGAGGGGACATTAATGTAATGAATTAATAATGATAGGAGGGGACAGTAATGTAATGAATTAATAATGATAGGAGGGGGACAGTAATGTAATGAATTAATAAGGATAGGAGGGGACAGTAATGAATTAATAAGGATAGGAGGGGACAGTAATGAATTAATAATGATAGGAGGGGGACAGTAATGTAATGAATTAATAAGGATAGGAGGGGACAGTAATGAAGGATAGGAGGGGACAGTAATGTAATGAATTAATAATGATAGGAGGGGACAGTAATGTAATGAATTAATAATGATAGGAGGGGACAGTAATGTAATGAATTAATAATGATAGGAGGGGACAGTAATATAATGAATTAATAAGGATAGGAGGGGACAGTAATGTAATGAATTAATAAGGATAGGAGGGGACAGTAATGTAATGAATTAATAATGATAGGAGGGGACAGTAATGAAGGATAGGAGGGGACAGTAATTAATTAATAAGGATAGGAGGGGACAGTAATGTAATGAATTAATAATGATAATGTCCATAGCAGTGAATGAACTACTCCTCTTTTGCATGTCCTCACTCACAAACGTGACATTCTTAAAGAGACAGTGTACATTTTTCAGTGTAATGCATCTCAATGGGAAAATAGTGATTTTACACAATGTAGAAACCTATTATTCCACAAATAAGTCATTTCAATGACAGGTCAATATTTTAGGAGGAGTCTCTCCCTCCTCTGCTCACCCTCTATATCTCCCCCTCACCCTCTCTGTCTCCCCCTCTCTATCTCCCCCTCACCCTCTCTGTCTCCCCCTCTCTGTCTCCCCCTCCCCCTCTCTATCTCCCCCTCACCCTCTCTGTCTCCCCCTCTCTGTCTCCCCCTCACCCTCTCTATCTCCCCCTCTCTATCTCACCCTCACCCTCTCTGTCTCCCCCTCACCCTCTCTATCTCCCCCTCACCCTCTCTATCTCCCCCTCACCCTCTCTATCTCCCCCTCACCCTCTCTGTCTCACCCTCAGTCTCCTCCTCTCACCCTCCCTCCTCTCACCCTCCTCTCACCTCTCATCGTACCAGGTGGTCTCTCTCTCCCATACAGTCTATAGTCTAGCATCGTACCAGGTGGTCTCTCTCTCCCATACAGTCTATAGTCTAGCATCGTACCAGGTGGTCTCTCCCATACAGTCTATAGTCTAGCATCGTACCAGGTGGTCTCTCTCTCCCATACAGTCTATAGTCTAGCATCGTACCAGGTGGTCTCTCTCTCCCATACAGTCTATAGTCTAGCATCGTACCAGGTGGTCTCTCTCTCCCATACAGTCTATAGTCTAGCATCGTACCAGGTGGTCTCTCTCTCCCATACAGTCTATATTCTAGCATCATACCAGGTGGTCTCTCTCTCTCCCATACAGTCTATAGTCTAGCATCGTACCAGGTGGTCTCTCTCTCCCATACAGTCTATAGTCTAGCATCATACCAGGTGGTCTCTCTCTCCCATACAGTCTATAGTCTAGCATCATACCAGGTGGTCTCTCCCATACAGTCTATAGTCTAGCATCGTACCAGGTGGTCTCTCCCATACAGTCTATAGTCTAGCATTGTACCAGGTGGTCTCTCCCATACAGTCTATAGTCTAGCATCGTACCAGGTGGTCTCTCCCATACAGTCTATAGTCTAGCATCGTACCAGGTGGTCTCTCCCATACAGTCTATAGTCTAGCATCGTACCAGGTGGTCTCTCTCTCCCATACAGTTTATAGTCTAGCATCGTACCAGGTGGTCTCTCCCATACAGTCTATAGTCTAGCATCGTACCAGGTGGTCTCTCCCATACAGTCTATAGTCTAGCATCGTACCAGGTGGTCTCTCCCATACAGTCTACAGTCTAGCATCGTACCAGGTGGTCTCTCCCATACAGTCTATAGTCTAGCATCGTACCAGGTGGTCTCTCTCTCCCATACAGTCTATAGTCTAGCATCGTACCAGGTGGTCTCTCCCATGCAGTCTATGGTCTAGCATCGTACCAGGTGGTCTCTCCCTCCCGTACAGTCTATAGTCTAGCATCGTACCAGGTGGTCTCTCTCTCCCATACAGTCTATAGTCTAGCATCATACTAGGTGGTCTCTCCCATACAGTCTATAGTCTAGCATCGTACCAGGTGGTCTCTCCCATACAGTCTATAGTCTAGCATCGTACCAGGTGGTCTCTCTCTCCCATACAGTCTATAGTCTAGCATCATACCAGGTGGTCTCTCCCATACAGTCTATAGTCTAGCATCGTACCAGGTGGTCTCTCCCATACAGTCTATAGTCTAGCATCATACCAGGTGGTCTCTCCCATACAGTCTATAGTCTAGCATCATACCAGGTGGTCTCTCTCTCCCATACAGTCTATAGTCTAGCATCGTACCAGGTGGTCTCTCCCATACAGTCTATAGTCTAGCATCGTACCAGGTGGTCTCTCCCATACAGTCTATAGTCTAGCATCGTACCAGGTGGTCTCTCCCTCCCATACAGTCTATAGTCTAGCATCGTACCAGGTGGTCTCTCTCTCCCATACAGTCTATAGTCTAGCATCGTACCAGGTGGTCTCTCCCATACAGTCTATAGTCTAGCATCGTACCAGGTGGTCTCTCTCTCCCATACAGTCTATAGTCTAGCATCGTACCAGGTGGTCTCTCTCTCCCATACAGTCTATAGTCTAGCATCGTACCAGGTGGTCTCTCCCATACAGTCTATAGTCTAGCATCATACCAGGTGGTCTCTCTCTCCCATACAGTCTATAGTCTAGCATCATACCAGGTGGTCTCTCTCTCCCATACAGTCTATAGTCTAGCATCGTACCAGGTGGTCTCTCCCATACAGTCTATAGTCTAGCATCGTACCAGGTGGTCTCTCCCTCCGGTACAGTCTATAGTCTAGCATCGTACCAGGTGGTCTCTCCCATACAGTCTATAGTCTAGCATCATACCAGGTGGTCTCTCTCCCATACAGTCTATAGTCTAGCATCAAACCAGGTGGTCTCTCTCTCCCATACAGTCTATAGTCTAGCATCATACCAGGTGGTCTCTCTCCCATACAGTCTATAGTCTAGCATCGTACCAGGTGGTCTCTCCCATACAGTCTACAGTCTAGCATCGTACCAGGTGGTCTCTCCCATACAGTCTATAGTCTAGCATCGTACCAGGTGGTCTCTCTCTCCCATACAGTCTATAGTCTAGCATCGTACCAGGTGGTCTCTCCCATGCAGTCTATGGTCTAGCATCGTACCAGGTGGTCTCTCCCTCCCGTACAGTCTATAGTCTAGCATCGTACCAGGTGGTCTCTCTCTCCCATACAGTCTATAGTCTAGCATCATACTAGGTGGTCTCTCCCATACAGTCTATAGTCTAGCATCGTACCAGGTGGTCTCTCCCATACAGTCTATAGTCTAGCATCGTACCAGGTGGTCTCTCTCTCCCATACAGTCTATAGTCTAGCATCATACCAGGTGGTCTCTCCCATACAGTCTATAGTCTAGCATCGTACCAGGTGGTCTCTCCCATACAGTCTATAGTCTAGCATCATACCAGGTGGTCTCTCCCATACAGTCTATAGTCTAGCATCATACCAGGTGGTCTCTCTCTCCCATACAGTCTATAGTCTAGCATCGTACCAGGTGGTCTCTCCCATACAGTCTATAGTCTAGCATCGTACCAGGTGGTCTCTCCCATACAGTCTATAGTCTAGCATCTTACCAGGTGGTCTCTCCCTCCCATACAGTCTATAGTCTAGCATCGTACCAGGTGGTCTCTCTCTCCCATACAGTCTATAGTCTAGCATCGTACCAGGTGGTCTCTCCCTCCCGTACAGTCTATAGTCTAGCATCGTACCAGGTGGTCTCTCCCATGCAGTCTATAGTCTAGCATCGTACCAGGTGGTCTCTCCCATACAGTCTATAGTCTAGCATCGTACCAGGTGGTCTCTCTCTCCCATACAGTCTATAGTCTAGCATCGTACCAGGTGGTCTCTCTCTCCCATACAGTCTATAGTCTAGCATCGTACCAGGTGGTCTCTCCCATACAGTCTATAGTCTAGCATCATACCAGGTGGTCTCTCTCTCCCATACAGTCTATAGTCTAGCATCATACCAGGTGGTCTCTCTCCCTCCCATACAGTCTATAGTCTAGCATCGTACCAGGTGGTCTCTCTCTCCCATACAGTCTATAGTCTAGCATCGTACCAGGTGGTCTCTCCCTCCCGTACAGTCTATAGTCTAGCATCGTACCAGGTGGTCTCTCCCATGCAGTCTATAGTCTAGCATCGTACCAGGTGGTCTCTCCCATACAGTCTATAGTCTAGCATCGTACCAGGTGGTCTCTCTCTCCCATACAGTCTATAGTCTAGCATCGTACCAGGTGGTCTCTCTCTCCCATACAGTCTATAGTCTAGCATCGTACCAGGTGGTCTCTCCCATACAGTCTATAGTCTAGCATCATACCAGGTGGTCTCTCTCTCCCATACAGTCTATAGTCTAGCATCATACCAGGTGGTCTCTCTCTCCCATACAGTCTATAGTCTAGCATCGTACCAGGTGGTCTCTCCCATACAGTCTATAGTCTAGCATCGTACCAGGTGGTCTCTCTCTCCCATACAGTCTATAGTCTAGCATCGTACCAGGTGGTCTCTCCCATACAGTCTATAGTCTAGCATCATACCAGGTGGTCTCTCTCCCTCCCATACAGTCTATAGTCTAGCATCGTACCAGGTGGTCTCTCTCTCCCATACAGTCTATAGTCTAGCATCGTACCAGGTGGTCTCTCCCTCCCGTACAGTCTATAGTCTAGCATCGTACCAGGTGGTCTCTCCCATGCAGTCTATAGTCTAGCATCGTACCAGGTGGTCTCTCCCATACAGTCTATAGTCTAGCATCATAGCAGGTGGTCTCTCCCATACAGTCTATAGTCTAGCATCATACCAGGTGGTCTCTCCCATACAGTCTATAGTCTAGCATCATACCAGGTGGTCTCTCTCTCCCATACAGTCTATAGTCTAGCATCGTACCAGGTGGTCTCTCTCTCCCATACAGTCTATAGTCTAGCATCGTACCAGGTGGTCTCTCCCATACAGTCTATAGTCTAGCATCGTACCAGGTGGTCTCTCCCATACAGTCTATAGTCTAGCATCGTACCAGGTGGTCTCTCTCTCCCATACAGTCTATAGTCTAGCATCGTACCAGGTGGTCTCTCCCATGCAGTCTATAGTCTAGCATCGTACCAGGTGGTCTCTCCCTCCCGTACAGTCTATAGTCTAGCATCGTACCAGGTGGTCTCTCCCATACAGTCTATAGTCTAGCATCGTACCAGGTGGTCTCTCCCATACAGTCTATAGTCTAGCATCATACCAGGTGGTCTCTCTCTCCCATACAGTCTATAGTCTAGCATCGTACCAGGTGGTCTCTCCCATACAGTCTATAGTCTAGCATCGTACCAGGTGGTCTCTCCCTCCCATACAGTCTATAGTCTAGCATCGTACCAGGTGGTCTCTCCCTCCCATACAGTCTATAGTCTAGCATCGTACCAGGTGGTCTCTCTCTCACATACAGTCTATAGTCTAGCATCGTACCAGGTGGTCTCTCCCATACAGTCTATAGTCTAGCATCGTACCAGGTGGTCTCTCTCTCCCATACAGTCTATAGTCTAGCATCGTACCAGGTGGTCTCTCTCTGTTCTCTGCCTATTAGCCCCGGCCGCTAACACTTCTAGCGCTCTTGGAAAAAGACCCTCTCTTCATCCCATATGGCACCCTATTCCCAATGTAGTGCACTACTGTTGACCAGAGCCCTATGGGTAATGTAGTGCACTACTGTTGACCAGAGCCCTATGGGTAATGTAGTGCACTACATAGGGAATAGGGTTCCATCTGGGATTCCTCCCCTGTAGGAGAAGTACTGTTGTTAGTATGAACACTGGAGATCACTACTCTGGTAATGGGATCACATTATTAGCTGTGGACAGGTTTCCATTTCCCTCTCTACTTCCTGTACGATGAGTCCTGCTCTCCACATCGGATGGGTGGGTGTGAGAGGGGGAATACGGTGGGTGTGTTGGGGGAGGAATACGGTGTGTGTTGAGGGAGGAATACGGTGGGTGTGTTGGGGGAGGAATACGGTGGGTGTGTTGGGGGAGGAATACGATGGGTGTGGGGGAAGGAATACGATGGGTGTTGGGGGAGGAATACGGTGGGTGTGTGGGGAGGAATACGATGGGTGTTGGGGGAGGAATACGGTGGGTGTGGAGGGAGGAATACGATGGGTGTTGGGGGAGGAATACGATGGGTGTTGGGGGAGGAATACGGTGGGTGGGTGTTGGGGGAGGAATACGGTGGGTGGGTGTTGGGGGAGGAATACGGTGGGTGTGTTGGGGGAGGAATACGGTGGGTGTGTGTTGGGGGAGGAATACGGTGGGGGTGTGTTGGGGGAGGAATACGGTGGGTGTGTGTTGGGGGAGGAATACGGTGGGTGTGTTGGGGGAGGAATACGGTGGGTGTGTTGGGGAGGAATACGGTGGGTGTGTTGGGGGAGGAATACGGTGGGTGTGTTGGGGGAGGAATACGGTGGGTGTGTTGGGGGAGGCATACGGTGGGGGTGTGTTGGGGGAGGCATACGGTGGGGGTGTGTTGGGGGAGGCATACGGTGGGGGTGTGTTGGGGGAGGCATACGGTGGGGTGTGTGTTGGGGGAGGCATACGGTGGGTGTTGGGGGAGGAATACGGTGGGTGTGTGTTGGGGGAGGCATACGGTGGGTGTGTGTTGGGGGAGGAATACGGTGGGTGTGTGTTGGGGGAGGAATACGGTGGGTGTGTGTTTGGGGAGGCATACGGTGGGTGTGTGTTGGGGGAGGCATACGGTGGGTGTGTGTTGGGGGAGGCATACGGTGGGTGTGTGTTGGGGGAGGCATACGGTGGGTGTGTGTTGGGGGAGGCATACGGTGGGTGTGTGTTGGGGGAGGCATACGGTGGGTGTGTGTTGGGGGAGGCATACGGTGGGTGTGTTGGGGGAGGCATACGGTGGGTGTGTTGGGGGAGGAATACGGTGGGTGTGTTGGGGGAGTAATACGGTGGGTGTGTTGGGGGAGGAATACGGTGGGTGTGTTGGGGGAGGAATACGGTGGGTGTTGGGGGAGGAATACGGTGGGTGTGTTGGGGGAGGCATACGGTGGGTGTGTTGGGGGAGGCATACGGTGGGTGTTGGGGGAGGAATACGGTGGGTGTGTTGGGGGAGGCATATGGTGGGTGTGTTGGGGGAGGAATACGGTGGGTGTTGGGGGAGGAATACGGTGGGTGTCCTGGAAGTATTGTTGTATGGTTAAGAGGTTCACTAATAACATATCACCAGGTGAGCCCCCCACTGATTTCTCTCTCTCTCACACCCACTTCATCTGCCCCCTTGCGCTATATTAATTACCTGAAGTGTTCTGGTCTCGCAATGGCTCTTCATTCTCCCTCTCTCTCTCTCTCGCCCCCTCTCTCCCTCTCCCCCTTCCTCTCACCCTCTCTCCCAGGTCACGTTCATCATAGTAATGATGAACGTGACCATAATGAGAACAGTAATTGACAGATAGATGGGTGGGGATACAGTACAGCTGGCAGAGGCTTTTCTCCCCCCTGAAGCTTATTTAAATGGCTTTAAGAAGTGTGGTCCTCTGTAGATCAGTGTGGTCCTCTGTAGATCAGTGTGGTCCTCTGCAGTTCAGTGTGGTCCTCTGTAGTTCAGTGTGGTCCTCTGCAGTTCAGTGTGGTCCTCTGCAGTTCAGTGTGGTCCTCTGCAGTTCAGTGTGGTCCTCTGCAGTTCAGTGTGGTCCTCTGCAGTTCAGTGTGGTCCTCTGCAGTTCAGTGTGGTCCTCTGCAGTTCAGTGTGGTCCTCTGCAGTTCAGTGTGGTCCTCTGCAGTTCAGTGTGGTCCTCTGCAGTTCAGTGTGGTCCTCTGCAGTTCAGTGTGGTCCTCTGCAGTTCAGTGTGGACCTCTGCAGTTCAGTGTGGACCTCTGCAGTTCAGTGTGGTAGAGCATGGTGTAGGCAACGTCGGGATATTGGGTTCGATTCCCGGGAGTCGGATTAAAAGTGTCTGCTGAATAGCATGTATACATTTAAGAAAACTGGCTGTTCAGTTGTCATCCAGTGGGCTATGGAATGGTTTTACTACTCAATATTAACTACGTGTGTGTGTGTGTGTGTGTGTGTGTGTGTGTGTGTGTGTGTGTGTGTGTGTGTGTGTGTGTGTGTGTGTGTGTGTGTGTGTCGCCTCCTAACCCAGCAGAGATAGAGACAGGGCGGTCTGAGCTTTAACAGACAGACATGCTGTGTACCAGATGGCACCCCACCTCCCGTATAGTGCCCTACCTTTCCCCAGAACCCAATGGGCCCTGGTCCGAAGAGGTGGGAATAGGGAGCTATTTGGCCTGCAGCCAGATCTGCTGCTCCACCAGCTCATAGTCTGTCACTGTCTGGTAATGTTTATTGATTTGAAGGAAAAACACAATTTGATTGAGTGGAGGAGAGAGAGGTGGAAGAAGGGGTGAGGAGGACTGTGGAGGAGAGAGAGGTGGAAGAAGGGGTGAGGAGGACTGTGGAGGAGAGGAGTGGAGGAGAGAGGGATGGAAGAAGGGGTGAGGAGGACTGTGGAGGAGAGAGAGGTGGAAGAAGGGGTGAGGAGGACTGTGGAGGAGAGGAGTGGAGGAGAGAGAGGTGGAAGAAGGGGGGAGGAGAGGAGTGGAGGAGAGAGAGGTGGAATAAGGGGTGAGGACTGTGGAGGAGAGGAGTGGGGGAGAGAGGGATGGAAGAAGGGGTGAGGAGGACTGGAGGAGAGGAGTGGAGGAGAGAGAGGTGGAATAAGTGGTGAGGAGGACTGGAGGAGAGGAGTGGGGGAGAGAGAGGTGGAAGAAGGGGTGAGGAGGACTGTGGAGGAGAGGAGAGGGGGAGAGAGGAATGGAAGAAGGGGTGAGGAGTGGGGGTGGAGAGGTGGAAGAAGGGGTGAGGAGGACTGTGGAGGAGATGAGTGGGGGAGAGAGGGATGGAAGAAGCGGTGAGGAGGACTGTGGAGGAGAGGAGTGGGGGAGAGAGAGGTGGAAGAAGGGGTGAGGAGGACTGGAGGAGAGGAGTGGGGGAGAGAGGGATGGAAGAAGGGGTGAGGAGGACTGGAGGAGAGGAGTGGGGGAGAGAGGGATGGAAGAAGGGGTGAGGAGGACTGTGGAGGAGAGGAATGGGGGAGAGAGGGATAGCAGAAGGGGTGAGGAGGACTGTATTGGTATGATTGTTACGTCTCACCTGGAACCAGGATCTACATTTTCTTCTATCATAGGTAGTACTGGTGCTCCTAACTTCTATCATAGGTAGTACTGGTGCTCCTAACTTCTATCATAGGTAGTACTTGTGCTCCTAACTTGTATCAAAGGTAGTACTGGTGCTCCTAACTTCTATCATAGGTAGTACTGGTGCTCCTAACTTGTATCATAGGTAGTACTGGTGCTCCTAACTTGTATCATAGGTAGTACTGGTGCTCCTAACTTGTATCATAGGTAGTACTGGTGCTCCTAACTTCTGTCATAGGTAGTACTGGTGCTCCTAACTTCTTTCATAGGTAGTACTGGTGCTCCTAACTTCTTTCATAGGCAGTACTGGTGCTCCTAACTTGTTTCATAGGTAGTACTGGTGCTCCTAACTTGTATCATAGGTAGTACTGGTGCTCCTAACTTGTATCATAGGTAGTACTGGTGCTTCTAACTTGTATCATAGGTAGTACTGATGCTCCTAACTTGTTTCATAGGTAGTACTGGTGCTCCTAACTTCTATCATTGGTAGTACTGGTGCTTCTAACTTGTATCATAGGTAGTAATGGTGCTCTCTAACTTCTTTCATAGGTAGTAATGGTGCTTCTAACTTCTTTCATAGGTAGTATTGGTGCTCCTAACTTGTATCATAGGTAGTACTGGTGCTCCTAACTTGTATCATAGGTAGTACTGGTGCTCCTAACTTCAAAAATGAAGGAGCGCCAGACTATTATTTCTATTTGTCATTATGGGGTATTGTGATGTCATTATGGGGTATTGTGTGTAGATTGCTGAGGATTTTTTATTTCATCAATTTTAGAATAAGGCTGTAACATAACAAAATGTGGAAAAAGTCAAGGGGTCTGAATACTTTCCGAAAGCACTGTAGGTAAACAATCTTTATTCTGTTTAAAAGTGCAACTACAAAGTGTTATCCATTACTACATTCAGCTAACTGGCTGGTAGACCTAGTGGTGTTGCAGCAGCCCCTGTAGTTAGTACTACTGGTAGTTTGTAGACCTAGTGGTGTTGCTGCAGTCCCTGTAGCTAGTACTGCTGGTAGTTAGTAGACCTAGTGGTGTTGCTGCAGCCCCTGTAGTTAGTACTGCTGGTAGTTAGTAGACCTAGTGGTGTTGCTGCAGCCCCTGTAGTTAGTACTACTGGTAGTTAGTAGACCTAGTGGTGTTGCTGCAGCCCCTGTAGTTAGTACTACTGGTAGTTAGTAGACTTAGTGGTGTTGCTGCAGCCCCTGTAGTTAGTACTGCTGGTAGTTAGTAGACCTAGTGGTGTTGCTGCAGCCCCTAGTTAGTACTACTGGTAGTTAGTAGACCTAGTGGTGTTGCTGCAGCCCCTAGTTAGTACTGCTGGTAGTTAGTACTACTGGTAGTTAGTAGACCTAGTGGTGTTGCTGCAGCCCCTACTTAGTACTGCTAGTAGTTAGTAGACCTAGTGGTGTTGCTGCAGCCCCTGTAGTTAGTACTACTGGTAGTTAGTAGACCTAGTGGTGTTGCTGCAGCCCCTAGTTAGTACTACTGGTAGTTAGTAAACCAAGTGGTGTTGCTGCAGCCCCTAGCTAGTACTGCTGGTAGTTAGTAGACCTAGTGGTGTTGCTGCAGCTCCTGTAGTTAGTACTGCTGGTAGTTAGTAGACCAAGTGGTGTTGCTGCAGCCCCTAGTTAGTACTACTGGTAGTTAGTAGACCTAGTGGTGTTGCTGCAGCCCCTAGTTAGTACTGCTGGTAGTTAGTACTACTGGTAGTTAGTAGACCTAGTGGTGTTGCTGCAGCCCTTACTTAGTACTGCTAGTAGTTAGTAGACCTAGTGGTGTTGCTGCAGCCCCTGTAGTTAGTAATACTGGTAGTTAGTAGACCTAGTGGTGTTGCAGCAGCCCCTGTAGTTAGTACTGCTGGTAGTTAGTAAACCTAGTGGTGTTGCTGCAGCCCCTGTAGTTAGTACTACTGGTAGTTAGTAGACCTAGTGGTGTTGCTGCGCCCCTGTAGTTAGTACTGCTGGTAGTTAGTAGACCTAGTGGTGTTGCTGCAGCCCCTGTAGTTAGTACTACTGGTAGTTAGTAGACCTAGTGGTGTTGCAGCAGCCCCTAGTTAGTACTGCTGGTAGTTAGTACTACTGGTAGTTAGAACTACTGGTAGTTAGTACTGCTGATAGTTAATAAACCTAGTGGTGTTGCTGCAGCCCCTAGTTAGTACTACTGGTAGTTAGTAGACCTAGTGGTGTTGCTGCAGCCCCTAGTTAGTACTACTGGTAGTTAGTAGACCTAGTGGTGTTGCAGCAGCCCCTGTAGTTAGTACTGCTGGTAGTTAGTAGACCTAGTGGTGTTGCTGCAGCCCCTGTAGTTAGTACTACTGGTAGTTAGTAGACCTAGTGGTGTTGCTGCAGCCCCTGTAGTTAGTACTACTGGTAGTTAGTAGACCTAGTGGTGTTGCAGCAGCCCCTGTAATTAGTACTGCTGGTAGTTAGTAGACCTAGTGGTATTGCAGCAGCCCCTAGTTAGTACTTCTGGTAGTTAGTACTACTGGTAGTTAGTAGACCTAGTGGTGTTGCTACAGCCCCTAGTTAGTACTACTGGTAGTTAGTACTACTGGTAGTTAGTACTACTGGTAGTTAGTAGTAGTGCTACTGGTAGTTAGAACTACTGGTAGTTAGTACTGCTGATAGTTAATAAACCTAGTGGTGTTGCTGCAGCCCCTAGTTAGTACTACTGGTAGTTAGTAGACCTAGTGGTGTTGCTGCAGCCCCTAGTTAGTACTACTGGTAGTTAGTAGACCTAGTGGTGTTGCAGCAGCCCCTGTAGTTAGTACTGCTGGTAGTTAGTAGACCTAGTGGTGTTGCTGCAGCCCCTGTAGTTAGTACTACTGGTAGTTAGTAGACCTAGTGGTGTTGCTGCAGCCCCTGTAGTTAGTACTGCTGGTAGTTAGTAGACCTAGTGGTGTTGCTGCAGCCCCTGTAGTTAGTACTACTGGTAGTTAGTAGACCTAGTGGTGTTGCTGCAGCCCCTGTAGTTAGTACTACTGGTAGTTAGTAGACTTAGTGGTGTTGCTGCAGCCCCTGTAGTTAGTACTGCTGGTAGTTAGTAGACCTAGTGGTGTTGCTGCAGCCCCTAGTTAGTACTACTGGTAGTTAGTAGACCTAGTGGTGTTGCTGCAGCCCCTAGTTAGTACTGCTGGTAGTTAGTACTACTGGTAGTTAGTAGACCTAGTGGTGTTGCTGCAGCCCCTACTTAGTACTGCTAGTAGTTAGTAGACCTAGTGGTGTTGCTGCAGCCCCTGTAGTTAGTACTACTGGTAGTTAGTAGACCTAGTGGTGTTGCTGCAGCCCCTAGTTAGTACTACTGGTAGTTAGTAAACCAAGTGGTGTTGCTGCAGCCCCTAGCTAGTACTGCTGGTAGTTAGTAGACCTAGTGGTGTTGCTGCAGCTCCTGTAGTTAGTACTGCTGGTAGTTAGTAGACCAAGTGGTGTTGCTGCAGCCCCTAGTTAGTACTACTGGTAGTTAGTAGACCTAGTGGTGTTGCTGCAGCCCCTAGTTAGTACTGCTGGTAGTTAGTACTACTGGTAGTTAGTAGACTTAGTGGTGTTGCTGCAGCCCCTGTAGTTAGTACTACTGGTAGTTAGTAGACCTAGTGGTGTTGCTGCAGCCCCTGTAGTTAGTAATACTGGTAGTTAGTAGACCTAGTGGTGTTGCAGCAGCCCCTGTAGTTAGTACTGCTGGTAGTTAGTAAACCTAGTGGTGTTGCTGCAGCCCCTGTAGTTAGTACTACTGGTAGTTAGTAGACCTAGTGGTGTTGCTGCGCCCCTGTAGTTAGTACTGCTGGTAGTTAGTAGACCTAGTGGTGTTGCTGCAGCCCCTGTAGTTAGTACTACTGGTAGTTAGTAGACCTAGTGGTGTTGCAGCAGCCCCTAGTTAGTACTGCTGGTAGTTAGTACTACTGGTAGTTAGAACTACTGGTAGTTAGTACTGCTGATAGTTAATAAACCTAGTGGTGTTGCTGCAGCCCCTAGTTAGTACTACTGGTAGTTAGTAGACCTAGTGGTGTTGCTGCAGCCCCTAGTTAGTACTACTGGTAGTTAGTAGACCTAGTGGTGTTGCAGCAGCCCCTGTAGTTAGTACTGCTGGTAGTTAGTAGACCTAGTGGTGTTGCTGCAGCCCCTGTAGTTAGTACTACTGGTAGTTAGTAGACCTAGTGGTGTTGCTGCAGCCCCTGTAGTTAGTACTACTGGTAGTTAGTAGACCTAGTGGTGTTGCAGCAGCCCCTGTAATTAGTACTGCTGGTAGTTAGTAGACCTAGTGGTATTGCAGCAGCCCCTAGTTAGTACTTCTGGTAGTTAGTACTACTGGTAGTTAGTAGACCTAGTGGTGTTGCTACAGCCCCTAGTTAGTACTACTGGTAGTTAGTACTACTGATAGTTAGTACTACTGGTAGTTAGTAGTAGTGCTACTGGTAGTTAGAACTACTGGTAGTTAGTACTGCTGATAGTTAATAAACCTAGTGGTGTTGCTGCAGCCCCTAGTTAGTACTACTGGTAGTTAGTAGACCTAGTGGTGTTGCTGCAGCCCCTAGTTAGTACTACTGGTAGTTAGTAGACCTAGTGGTGTTGCAGCAGCCCCTGTAGTTAGTACTGCTGGTAGTTAGTAGACCTAGTGGTGTTGCTGCAGCCCCTGTAGTTAGTACTACTGGTAGTTAGTAGACCTAGTGGTGTTGCTGCAGCCCCTGTAGTTAGTACTACTGGTAGTTAGTAGACCTAGTGGTGTTGCAGCAGCCCCTGTAATTAGTACTGCTGGTAGTTAGTAGACCTAGTGGTATTGCAGCAGCCCCTAGTTAGTACTTCTGGTAGTTAGTACTACTGGTAGTTAGTAGACCTAGTGGTGTTGCAACAGCCCCTAGTTAGTACTACTGGTAGTTAGTACTACTGGTAGTTAGTACTACTGGTAGTTAGTAGTAGTGCTACTGGTAGTTAGTACTGCTGGTAGTTGGTACTACTGGTAGTTAGTACTACTGGTAGTTAGTACTGCTGGTAGTTAGTACTACTGGTAGTTAGTACTGCTGGTAGTTAGTACTGCTGGTAGTTAGTACTGCAGGTAGTTAGTACTACTGGTAGTTAGTACTACTGGTAGTTAGTACTGCTGGTAGTTAGTACTACTAGTAGTTAGTACTACTGGTAGTTAGTACTACTGGTAGTTAGTACTGCAGGTAGTTAGTACTACTGGTAGTTAGTACTGCTGGTAGTTAGTACTGCTGGTAGTTAGTACTACTGGTAGTTAGTACTACTGGTAGTTAGTACTGCAGGTAGTTAGTACTACTGGTAGTTAGTACTGCTGGTAGTTAGTACTACTGGTAGTTAGTACTGCTGGTAGTTAGTACTGCTGGTAGTTAGTACTGCTGGTAGTTAGTACTACTGGTAGTTAGTACTACTGGTAGTTAGTACTACTTGTAGTTAGTACTGCTGGTAGTTAGTACTACTGCTAGTTAGTACTGCAGGTAGTTAGTACTACTGGTAGTTAGTACTACTGGTAGTTAGTACTGCTGTAGTTAGTACTACTAGTAGTTAGTACTACTGGTAGTTAGTACTGCAGGTAGTTAGTACTACTGGTAGTTAGTACTACTGGTAGTTAGTACTGCTGGTAGTTAGTACTGCTGGTAGTTAGTACTACTGGTAGTTAGTACTGCTGGTAGTTAGTACTGCAGGTAGTTAGTACTACTGGTAGTTAGTACTACTGGTAGTTAGTACTGCAGGTAGTTAGTACTACTGGTAGTTAGTACTACTGGTAGTTAGTACTGCAGGTAGTTAGTACTACTGGTAGTTAGTACTACTGGTAGTTAGTACTGCTGGTAGTTAGTACTGCAGGTAGTTAGTACTACTGGTAGTTAGTACTGCAGGTAGTTAGTACTACTGGTAGTTAGTACTGCTGGTAGTTAGTACTACTGGTAGTTAGTACTGCTGGTAGTTAGTACTGCTGGTAGTTAGTACTACTGGTAGTTAGTACTGCAGGTAGTTAGTACTACTGGTAGTTAGTACTACTGGTAGTTAGTACTGCTGGTAGTTAGTACTACTAGTAGTTAGTAGACCTAATTTTGAACCTCTTTAATAATATGTTGTCGAGGTGGCAGCCTCGTCAGATTGGAGGCGTGGCTTATCAGATGGTTATTTCTGGTCACCCATTAGCGTAAATATTGTTCCTGTTCATCATGTTAAGTTTGTACGCTGCAAATTAAAATGTCCCTGGAATATTAATGTGGATTACATATTGTAATAAAATATTAACATTGCTGATTACATACTGTAATAAAGTGGTATGAATTGTGACTTTGGGATTTGCATGATCTCTTGAGGAACTCATAGACCTGCGTTAGCCTCATTGAAGCTATGATCTCTTGAGGAACTCGTAGACCTGCGTTAGCCTCATTGAAGCTATGATCTCTTGAGGAACTCGTAGACCTGCGTTAGCCTCATTGAAGCTATGATCTCTTGAGGAACTCGTAGACCTGCGTTAGCCTCATTGAAGCTATGATCTCTTGAGGAACTCATAGACCTGCGTTAGCCTTATTGAAGCTATGATCTCTTGAGGAACTCATAGACCTGCGTTAGCCTTATTGAAGCTATGATCTCTTGAGGAACTCATAGACCTGCGTTAGCCTTATTGAAGCTATGATCTCTTGAGGAACTCATAGACCTGCGTTAGCCTCATTGAAGCTATGATCTCTTGAGGAACTCATAGACCTGCGTTAGCCTTATTGAAGCTATGATCTCTTGAGGAACTCGTAGACCTGCGTTAGCCTCATTGAAGCTATGATCTCTTGAGGAACTCATAGACCTGCGTTAGCCTTATTGAAGCTATGATCTCTTGAGGAAACTCATAGACCTGCGTTAGCCTCATTGAAGCTATGATCTCTTGAGGAACTCATAGACCTGCGTTAGCCTCATTGAAGCTATGATCTCTTGAGGAACTCATAGACCTGCGTTAGCCTCATTGAAGCTATGATCTCTTGAGGAACTCATAGACCTGCGTTAGCCTCATTGAAGCTATGATCTCTTGAGGAACTCATAGACCTGCTTTAGCCTCATTGAAGCTATACAACTGTCAGTGTTCAACCTTAACATGTGATGACAACAGAACAGATGAACAGGAAGGACATTTACTCTAATGGGTTGTCAACAATATATATATATTAAAGCCACGCCTCCTCTCCAGTCTTCCTCCAGGAATCCGTTGCTACATTAAACCATTAAAGGTTCCTCCAAGAGCCCCACAACTGACCGAAGGTGCAAATATAAACCACTGACTAGCAGTCGTTACATGAGGAACTCCAGGGAGTCACCACTAAATCTGTAGATAGATGGAGAGAGAGACGTGGAGGAGAAGAGGCAGAGAACTTGTCAAGGTGGTTCACACACACACACACCCTCCAAATGAGCATTCAGCTTAAAAGAGAAAATCTATTATCAGACTGGTGTTTGCTCACTCTGCCCCAACACACACACGCACACACACACACACACACACACACACACACACACACACACACACACACACACACACACACGGTCCTTTGCGTAGAAGTAAGAGGTGTGTGTGAGGTTGTCAGACTGTCAGCACTGGGTCTAAGATGTTTGCCCAGGAGTGTTTGTGTACCGAGGAGGGGGAGAGATGGAGAGAGGGAAGGAGAGGGGGATGAGAGAGATGAAAAGGAGGACAGAGAGACATGAGGGGTGTGTGTGTACTGAGCAGTGGGAGTGACAGAAAGGGAGAGAGAAGGAAAGAGGGATGAATGAAGGGGGGAATGTATTGGACAGGGGCAAACCCATGTTCTTGGACAGGCTCTCTCTCCCTCTCTGCCTCTCAGAACATGTTCCATCAATGATATGAAAGTAATGGGCTGATAACTGTGTGTGTACAGCCCTGCACCCCTCTCATTAAAAGAGACTTTACAAACCCCAGTCTCTTACTATCCCTGTGTGTTTATCTCCCCGATGTTTAACAGTTTGATTATGAATCCCTGAACCCTACCCCCCCTCTCCCTCCCTCTCCCCCTCCCTCCTTTCCCCCCCTCCCTCCCTCTCCCCCTCCCTCCTTTCCCCCCCTCCCTCCCTCCCTCCCCCCCTCCCCTCTCCCTCCCTCTCCCTCCCTCCTTTCCCCCCCTCCCTACCCCCCCTCTCCCCTCTCCCTCCCTCCTTTCCCCCCCTCCCTCCCTCCCCTCTCCCTCCCTCTCCCTCCTTTCCCCCCCCTCCCTCCCTCCTCTCTCCCCTCTCCCTCCCTCTCCCCCTCCCTCCTTTCCCCCCCTCCCTCCCTCCTCTCTCTCCTCTCCCTCCCTCTCCCTCTCCCTCCTTTCCCCCCCCTCCCGCCCTCCTCTCTCCCCTCTCCCTCCCTCTCCCCTCTTCCTCCCTCTCCCCCTCCCTCCTTCCCCCCCCCCCTCCCTCCTCTCTCCCTCCTCCCTCCTTTCCCCCCCTCCCCTCCCTCCCTCCTTCCCTCATCTCCCTCCTTCCCTCTCTCCCCCCCTCCCTCCCTCCCTCCCTCCCTCCCTCCCTCCTCTTCCCTGGTTCTTACTCTAAGCTGTATAGCAAGCATTCACTGATAAATGACACCAATAGAAGGTAGCCATTGAAATCTGCGAGGGGCGGTTTCTTCACTCTCTTTTAGACGAGGAGGGAAGGAGGGAAGGGGGGGGAGAAAGGAAAGAGTGAATTGGTTAATGTGTCCTATTCACAGACCTGTTATATCCAGGTTCAGTAAAGCAGGTCTCCAGGTCCATTCTCAGGGCCATTGTGCCATTGAACGAGGGGGGAAAGCCCTTAGCCACCACAGAAAGCCCTCGGCAGCGAGAGCTACTCCGGGAGAAGGATGAATGGAGCGCTGAGGGAAATGGAAGTAGGATAGAAAGAACATCGAGAGGGGTTCATTTTGCTGATATTCTAGTGGTGTATGTTCTGTGTATGTTTTCAGAGATCATTTAGCTTTGCCTTTTAGGGCTCTGTCCTCGTCTTTTGAAATGATGTGAAATGGACTAGCTTGGCGACTGCAGCATAAAATGGAATTGCTTGTTTGTATTTCTGACTTTCGGGTGTTAGAGAGGGAAAGAAGACATGGAAGATGAATGGAAAAAATAGAGAGAATAAGAGTTTGAGAGATGGAGGTTAATCAGGTTGACTCCATTTTCACCACTAGCGACAACCCCCTTCCCAACACAATAGGCCCCAGTACCTTCTAATGTAGATGAAGTGCTAGTGACCAAAGCTCCTCTGCTGGCTGCTTAGGATCCTCTCTCTCTCTGCCTCTCTCTCTCTGCCTCTCTCTCTCTCTCTCTCTGCCTCTCTCTCTCTGCCTCTCTCTCTGCCTCTCTCTCTCTCTCTCTCTGCCTCTCTCTCTCTCTCTCTCTGCCTCGCTCTCTCTCTCTCTCTCTCTCTCTCTCTCTCTGCCTCTCTCTGCCTCTCTCTCTCGCTCTCTGCCTCTCTCTCTCTCTGCCTCTCTCTGCCTCTCTCTCTCCCTGCCTCTCTCTCTCTGCCTCTCTCTGCCTCTCTCTCTCCTCTGGCCTCTCTCTCTCCCTGCCTCTCTCTCTCTCTGTCTCTCTCTGTCTCTCTCTGCCTCTCTCTCTCTCTCTCTGCCTCTCTCTCTCTCTTTCTCTCTGTCTCTCTCCCTGCCTCTCTCCCTCTCTCTGCCTCTCTCTCTCTCTCTCTCTGCCTCTCTCTCTCTGTCTCCCTCCCTGCCTCTCTCTGTCTCTCTCTCTCTCTCTCTGCCTCTCTCTCTCTGCCTCTCTCTGTCTCTCTCTCTCTGCCTCTCTCTCTCTGCCTCTCTCTCTCTCTCTCTCTCTGCCTCTCTCTGCCTCTCTCTCTCGCTCTCTGCCTCTCTCTCTCTCTCTCTCTGTCTCTCTCTGCCTCTCTCTCTCCCTGCCTCTCTCTCTCTGCCTCTCTCTCTCCCTGCCTCTCTCTCTCCCTGCCTCTCTCTCTCCCTGCCTCTCTCTCTCTCTGTCTCTCTCTGTCTCTCTCTGCCTCTCTCTCTCTCTCTCTCTGCCTCTCTCTCTCTCTTTCTCTCTGTCTCTCTCCCTGCCTCTCTCCCTCTCTCTGCCTCTCTCTCTCTCTGCCTCTCTCTCTCTGTCTCCCTCCCTGCCTCTCTCTCTCTCTCTCTGTCTCTCTCTCTCTCTCTCTCTCCCCACTCAGATCACTACTTGTAGTAATTAAATCAAGCCTTTGCTCCTTGCCCACAACAGTACCCCTCTGATGACATCACCCCAGTCCTCTGGGGTTGTGTTCCTCAGGCACCAAACCAAAGAAAAAGGACAGAAACCGGGAGGTCTACTCTACCTGGACTCTCCAATAGGAAACACTCATATACGTTTTCTGTGGCAGAATGTTTTTAAAACGTTTCCTGTTGCATGCTTCATCTCATCTCATGTATATTCAGATCACCGCGGTGACGGGGATCGTTAACGAGCTCTTCATCACAGGAAGCTATGTTCATCTTGTTCTTTTCTTCGCTTATTTTTCTCATCTCTTTATTTCTCTCTTTCTGTTTCTCTCTAATTCTTTATTTTTGTTGGTAGCTAGCCACCTATCCGGTGTATGTGACAATAAACCTATGTTTTCGGGAAGGGTAGTCGGGAGGAGGGAATAACAGAGGACTGCTGCTCGTCCCTAAATATATTGGAACGTTCAGAAAGTGACTTGGCCGAAGGAGAAGTTTAAATCTACCCTCCTCCTCCTCCTCATACCTCCTTCTCATACCTCCTTCCCTCACTTTTAAAGTCAGATAGACAAATTGGATTAGTGCGAATTGAATGAAACAGAGAATGGAGAAAAATAAATCAGAAAAGCTCGCTGTGATCACAGGCTTTAATATATTTATTTTCCTTCTTCTCCTCCCCCCTTTTTTCCCTTCTTCCCCCACTCCAGCTGTCCTCCTCTTTTCAAAAGGACAGAGTAGTGAAAATCAGGTCTTTGCCTCAGTAGTCTAATTCAACACCTGTTATGTATAGTTCCTGTTTCCCCTCATAAGAGATCATTTTGTGGAGACTTTTAATTCAAACATATACAGTAGGATGGATAGTTTCAGTTGAAGGAAATTAATGTTAGATTTTTCCCTTTAAATATTATTTCCCATAGGTCACGTTATGTCGTTTCAGTTGTTCATTTTGTTTTGTCTTTGTTTATTTTTGCTTCGTTCTGCCTCACCTCCAGGGACATTAGATACAGGAATGAGAGAGATGTGTGATATCTAGGGCCCTGTGTTTTGCTTCTTCATTCTGCCTCACCTCCAGGGACATTAGATACAGGAATGAGAGAGATGTGTGATATCTAGGGCCCTGTGTTTTGCTTCTTCGTTCTGCCTCAGCTCCAGGGACATTAGATACAGGAATGAGAGAGATGTGTGATATCTAGGGCCCTGTGTTTTGCTTCTTCGTTCTGCCTCACCTCCAGGGACATTAGATACAGGAATGAGAGAGATGTGTGATATCTAGGGCCCTGTGTTTTGCTTCTTCGTTCTGCCTCACCTCCAGGGACATTAGATACAGGAATGAGAGAGATGTGTGATATCTAGGGCCCTGTGTTTTGCTTCTTCGTTCTGCCTCAGCTCCAGGGACATTAGATACAGGAATGAGAGAGATGTGTGATATCTAGGGCCCTGTGTTTTGCTTCTTCGTTCTGCCTCACCTCCAGGGACATTAGATACAGGGATGAGAGAGATGTGTGATATCTAGGGCCCTGTGTTTTGCTTCTTCGTTCTGCCTCAGCTCCAGGGACATTAGATACAGGAATGAGAGAGATGTGTGATATCTAGGGCCCTGTGTTTTGCTTCTTCATTCTGCCTCACCTCCAGGGACATTAGATACAGGAATGAGAGAGATGTGTGATATCTAGGGCCCTGTGTTTTGCTTCTTCATTCTGCCTCACCTCCAGGGACATTAGATACAGGAATGAGAGAGATGTGTGATATCTAGGGCCCTGTGTTTTGCTTCTTCGTTCTGCCTCAGCTCCAGGGACATTAGATACAGGAATGAGAGAGATGTGTGATATCTAGGGCCCTGTGTTTTGCTTCTTCGTTCTGCCTCACCTCCAGGGACATTAGATACAGGAATGAGAGAGATGTGTGATATCTAGGGCCCTGTGTTTTGCTTCTTCGTTCTGCCTCACCTCCAGGGACATTAGATACAGGAATGAGAGAGATGTGTGATATCTAGGGCCCTGTGTTTTGCTTCTTCGTTCTGCCTCACCTCCAGGGACATTAGATACAGGAATGAGAGAGATGTGTGATATCTAGGGCCCTGTGTTTTGCTTGATCATGTGACGTGCCTGGATTTCATCTTTATTTAAATCTTTCTCATCAAAGTCCTTTTCTTCTGATGTCAGATGGTTCGGCTCCATCCTCAGACAGCTGCTTTCATTGCTGGTGAAATTCACATTTCTGGATCAGGTTTCAGATCCAGGATATCAGTCTGCTGTATAACATGATTGTGCTGAACACAGGGATCTCCTCTGGTCACATGACATGTCAGAGTGGAGCGGGTTTCTATTCCTTTTATTAATGAAGGTTTCATTTGTCTGTTAGGAAAACTCTCCAAGCACCAGACAGACTTATAGTGCAATTCATACGTGTGTGTGTGTGTGTGTGTGTGTGTGTGTGTGTGTGTGTGTGTGTGTGTGTGTGTGTGTGTGTGTGTGTGTGTGTGTGTGTGTGTGTGTGTGTGTGTGTGTGTGTGTGTGTGTGTGTGTGTGTGTGTGTGTGTGTGTGTGTGTGTGTGTGTGTGTGTGTGTGTGTGCTAGCCTCTACAGCCAGATTAGATGGTGATCTTGGCCAGTGTTCCATTCAGAACAGAGAGGAACCATGAAAACTCCCTGGCCGACGGTGTTGAACCTGCTGCTGGCCCAAACTCATCATGACAGCTCTACCGTGCTACACACACACAACCAGCTGCTTACACACACACACTGTACATCATAGTACAGGAGATTCATCTACCTATCATTTGTGTACTTTCACTCTCCTTGCTATTCATTGTTTATAACAGAAACATTACAATGATGTAGTTTATATTAGTATATTGTTAAACACACCTGTCTGTTTGTTTCCATGATGCAGTAAAAGTCCTCTATTGAACAGAATTCATTATTACAGGTTCTAGAGTTCCCAAAACAGCTTCTGAAGGTTCCAGTTCTAGATTCATCTGGGGGTCAAATGTTCTGCAAGTGTCAGGAGTGACATGGGGTCAAAGTTCATCTCCTATTGGCTGGGGAGAGGGGGGGACACAAACAGCTGTTTGGCCCCCTGGACCACCTTCCATCTCTCCTGCCTTCTTTCTTCTCCCTTCCCCTCTCCATGCCTCCTCTCCCTCTATCTCTCCTTCCTTCTTTCTTCTCCCTTCCCCTCTCCATGCCTCCTCTCCCTCTATCTCTCCTTCCTTCTTTCTTCTCCCTTCCCCTCTCCATGCCTCCTCTCCCTCTATCTCATCCTTCCTTCTTTCTTCTCCCTTCCCCTCTCCATGCCTCCTCTCCCTCTATCTCTCCTTCCTTCTTTCTTCTCCTTCCCCTCTCCATGCCTCCTCTCCCTCCATCTCTCCTTCCTTCTTTCTTCTCCCTTCCCCTCTCCATGCCTCCTCTCCCTCTATCTCTCCTTCCTTCTTTCTTCTCCCTTCCCCTCTCCATGCCTCCTCTCCCTCTATCTCTCCTTCCTTCTTTCTTCTCCCTTCCCCTCTCCATGCCTCCTCTCCCTCCATCACTCCTTCCTTCTTTCTTCTCCCTTCACGCCTCCTCTCCCTCTATCTCTCCTTCCTTCTTTCTTCTCCCTTCCCCTCTCCATGCCTCCTCTCCCTCCATCTCTTCTTTCTTCTCCCTTCCCCTCTCCATGCCTCCTCTCCCTCCATCTCTCCTTCCTTCTTTCTTCTCCCTTCCCCTCTCCATGCCTCCTCTCCCTCCATCTCTCCTTCCTTCTTTCTTCTCCCTTCCCCTCTCCATGCCTCCTCTCCCTCTATCTCTCCTTCCTTCTTTCTTCTCCCTTCCCCTCTCCATCCCTCCTCTCCCTCTATCTCTCCTTCCTTCTTTCTTCTCCTTCCCCTCTCCATGCCTCCTCTCCCTCCATCACTCCTTCCTTCTTTCTTCTCCCTTCCCCTCTCCATGCCTCCTCTCCCTCCATCTCTCCTTCCTTCTTTCTTCTCCCTTCCCCTCTCCATGCCTCCTCTCCCTCTATCTCTCCTTCCTTCTTTCTTCTCTCTTCCCTTCTCCATGCCTCCTCTCCATCCTTCCTCTCCCTCATCCCTTCTATCCCTTTTCTCCCTCTTTCCATTCCTCTCTTAACCCTCCTCTCCCTCCAAATCTCCATCCCTCTCTCCAAACCCTCCCTCTCTCTCAACCCTCCCTCTCTCTCAACCCTCTCTCTCTCTCAACCCTCTCTACCTCTCTCTCAACCCTCTTTACCTCTCTCTCAACCCTCTCTCTTCATCCCCCCCTCCCTCCGTTCTGCCCCTCTCTGACTGTGTGGCTGGAGGGAGAATGGTTTGTTCTCTAATCCCTCTCTCTCGTCTTCCCGTCCGCCTCGCCTCGTCACAATGTCACACAGGCTTAATATTCCCATTATGATGTGGTTGTTTTATTGGACTGTCTGGAGTCACAATGACCTGCCAGAGGAATCTGCCTTTATCCCCTCAGAGCTACCGACTCGCCCTAAATGGCACCCTATTCCCTATGGGGGATCTGGTGAAAAGAAGTGCAGTATGTAGGGAATAGGGTGCTATCTTGGATGCAGCCCCCTGTGTCGTCCATTTCAAAGTTGACTACAGTAATCCACGGAGCCCGTTCTTAAATCCCCTCGTTGTGGTCTTTTTTTCTGTTAAATGAAATGGCATAGCTACGTCTGGTCTGGGCCGCACGTCAGAGACAGATACACACAGGACACTGGTTCTTATGTCCTTCACAGGCAGAGGAACAATCCCTCTTTTCTGGCTTGAGGTGACAATGTGAGAGAGAGCTGCGTGTGTGAGAGAGGTGCATGTGTGAGAGAGGTACGTGTGTGAGAGAGGTACGTGTGTGTGTGTGTGTGTGTGTGTGTGTGTGTGTGTGTGTGTGTGTGTGTGTGTGTGTGTGTGTGTGTTGTGTGTGAGAGGGGTGTGTGTGTGTGAGAGGGGTGTGTGTGTGTGAGAGGGGGGTGTGTGTGTGTGTGAGAGGGGTGTGTGTGTGTGTGTGAGGGGTGTGTGTGTGTGAGAGAGGGGTGTGTGTGTGTGTGAGGGGGGTGTGTGTGTGTGAGGGGGGTGTGTGTGTGTGAGGGGTGTGTGTGTGTGTGAGGGGTGTGTGTGTGTGTGTGAGGGGAGTGTGTGTGTGTGAGGGGAGTGTGTGTGGGTGGTGTGTGTGTGAGGGGTGTGTGTGTGTGTGTGTGTGTGTGTGTGTGTGTGTGTGTGTGTGTGTGTGTGTGTGTGTGTGTGAGAGAGGGGTGTGTGTGTGTGTGTGTGTGTGTGTGTGAGGGGGGTGTGTGTGTGTGTGTGAGGGGTGTGTGTGTGTGTGTGTGTGTGTGTGTGAGGGGTGTGTGTGTGTGTGTGTGAGGGGTGTGTGTGTGTTTAGCGTCATACCTCATCATGTAAAGTGCATATATCTGCAGTAGCTGTGAGCTGTGATTGTTAGGTGATTGTTAGGTGGTTGTTAGGGGATTGTTAGGGGATTGTTAGGGGGTTGTTAGGGGGTTGTTAGGTGGTTGTTAGGTGGTTGTTAGGTAGTTGTTAGGTAGTTGTTAGGTGGTTATGTTATGTGGTTGTTAGGTAATACATTTGGTGTGGGTTGTTCCATGTGTTTAATGGATCCGTTGTGTTCCAGGGAACAGTAAGGAAGAGGAAGAGGCCATGATGCAGGAGTGGTTCATGTTGGTCAACAAGAAGAACGCCCTGATCAGGAGACAGAACCAACTCTCTCTACTGTAAGTCCCCTAACTCTCTCTGCTGTAAGTCCCCTAACTCTCTCTACTGTAAGTCCCCTAACTCTCTCTACTGTAAGTCCCCTAACTCTCTCTGCTGTAAGTCCCCTAACTCTCTCTACTGTAAGTCCCCTAACTCTCTCTACTGTAAGTCCCCTAACTCTCTCTGCTGTAAGTCCCCTAACTCTCTCTACTGTAAGTCCCCTAACTCTCTCTACTGTAAGTCCCCTAACTCTCTCTACTGTATGTCCCCTAACTCTCTCTACTGTAAGTCCCCTAAATCTCTCTACTGCAAGTCCCCTTAACCCCCTCGACTGTAAGTTCCCTTAACCCCCCTCGACTGAAAGTTCCCCTAACCCCCTCGACTGTAAGGTCCCCTAAATCTCTCTACTGTAAGTCCCCTAACTCTCTCTACTGTATGTCCCCTAACTCTCTCTACTGTATGTCCCTAAATCTCTCTACTGTAAGTTCCCTTAACCCCCTCGACTGTAAGTTCCCTTAACCCCCTCGACTGAAAGTTCCCCTAACCCCCTCTACTGTAAGTTCCCCAACCCCCTCTACTGTAAGTTCCCCTAACCCCCTCTACTGTAAGTTCCCCTAACCCTCTCAACTGTAAGTCCCCCTAACCCCCTCTACTGTAAGTCCCCCTAACCCCCTCTACTGTAAGTCCCCCTAACCCCCTCTACTGTAAGTTCCTCTAACCCCCTCGACTGTAAGTTCCCCTAACCCTCTCTACTGTAAGTTCCCCTAACCCCCTCGATTGTAAGTTCCCCTAAACCCCTCGACTGTAAGTTCCCCTAACCCTCTCTACTGTAAGTTCCCCTAACCCCCTCGACTGTAAGTTCCCCTAACCCTCTCTACTGTAAGTTCCCCTAACCCCCTCGACTGTAAGTTCCCCTAACCCTCTCGACTGTAAGTCCCCCTAACCCTCTCTACTGTAAGTTCCCCTAACCCCCTCTACTGTAAGTTCCCCTAAGCCCCCTACTGTAAGTTCCCCTAACCCCCTTGACTGTAAGTGCCCCTAACCCCCTCGACTGTAAGTTCCCTTAACCCCCTCTAATGTAAGTTCCCCTAACCCTCTCTACTGTAAGTCCCCTAACCAGCTCTACTGTAAGTTCCCCTAACCCTCTCTACTGTAAGTTCCCCTAACCCCCTCGACTGTAAGTGCCCCTAACCCCCTCGACTGTAAGTTCCCCTAACCCTCTCTACTGTAAGTTCCCCTAACCCTCTCTACTGTAAGTTCCCCTAACCCTCTCTACTGTAAGTTCCCCTAACCCCCTCTACTGTAAGTTCCCCTAACCCCCTCGACTGTAAGTGCCCCTAACCCCCTCGACTGTAAGTTCCCTTAACCCCCTCTAATGTAAGTTCCCCTAACCCTCTCTACTGTAAGTCCCCTAACCATCTCTACTGTAAGTTCCCCTAACCATCTCTACTGTAAGTTCCCCTAACCATCTCTACTGTAAGTTCCCATAACCCCCTCGACTGTAAGTTCCCCTAACCCCCTCTACTGTAAGTTCCCCTAACCCTCTCTACTGTAAGTCCCCCTAACACTAATCTCTTTCTCTCTCATTCTCCATTGTGTCTGACTATCCAATACACAGACATGTATTCTGTCTGTGTGTTCCCAGTTCCCAATACACAGACATGTATTTTTAAACCACTCAAAGCATCACACAACTGCTTTACCCTGTGATCTGTGTGTTGTAAACCTGTTCATGTCCATAATCCATTCTGGTGCTGTTTATTCCTGTGATTTGCATGTCAATATTAAACCAATAAGAACCTAGCGATCATCTCAACGTTGCATCATAATGCCTTTCTCTTTAGCTACATTTCCAAATGGCGCACTATTCCCTATGTAGTGCACTACTTTTGACCAGGGCCCTATGGGATTCTGTGTGGGTCCTGGTCAAAAGTAGTGCCATTTATGACACAAGCTTTGTGCGGTCACTCAGCCACTAGGTGGACAGGTGGAAACACTGCTCTCCTTTTCATTCTCTCTCTCTCTCTCTCTCTCTCTCTCTCTCTCTCTCTCTCTCTCTCTCTCTCTCTCTCTCCTTTTCATTTCTTCCTCCCTCGCAGGATTTCAAAGGGCCAGAGAGAACAAGAGACTGAAGTATTCATATAATCACATTATATGGTGTGAGAGAGAGAGAGGGAGGGAGAGAGCGGGGAGGGTGTTTAAAGTGGCCAATTGATAGAGGGTCTGATTACTACCTCTTTCATTTCTTTCTTTGTGGCAGAAAAGCGCCTCTGAAGGACAAATTCTATTATGGGGAAAATTAGCTCGTTTTCTAAACCATCTGAAAGAAGGGGAATTAAATTTGTAGCCCTACTGCCCAGACATTACCCCCCTACCGCCCAGACATTATCCCCCCCTACCGCCCAGACATTACCCCCCCTACCGCCCAGACATTACCCCCCCTACCGCCCAGACATTACCCCCCCTACCGCCCAGACATTACCCCCCCTCCGCCCAGACATTACCCCCCCTCCGCCCAGACATTACCCCCCTACCGCCCAGACATTACCCCCCCCTGCCGCCCAGACATTACCCCCCTACCGCCCAGACATTACCCCCCCTCCGCCCAGACATTACCCCCCCTCCGCCCAGACATTACCCCCCCTACCGCCCAGACATTACCCCCCCTCCGCCCAGACATTACCCCCCTACTGCCCAGACATTACCCCCTCTACCGCCCAAACATTATCCCCCTACCGCCCAGACATTATCCCCCCTACCGCCCAGACATTATCCCCCCTACCGCCCAGACATTATCCCCCCTACCGCCCAGACATTATCCCCCCCTACCGCCCAGACATTATCCCCCCCTACCGCCCAGACATTACCCCCCTACCGCCCAGACATTACCCCCCTACCGTCCAGACATTACCCCCCTACCGCCCAGACATTACCCCCCTATCGCTCAGACATTACCCCTACCGCTCAGACATTACCCCTACCACCCAGACATTACCCCCCCCTACCGCTCAGACATTACCCCTACCGCCCAGACATTACCCCTCCACACACACACCTCATACCGCCACACCCTCCTGTTCTGTTTGGTTCCGTCCCCTCTCCTTTTCCCTGTCCATCTCTCTCCCTGTCTCTCCTCTCCTTTTCCCTGTCTCTCCATCTCTCTGCATGTCCCTCCTCTCCTTTTCCCTGTCTCTCCATCTCTCTGCATGTCCCTCCTCTCCTTTTCCCTGTCTCTCCATCTCTCTGCATGTCCCTCCTCTCCTTTTCCCTGTCTCTCCATCTCTCTGCATGTCTCTCCTCTCCTTTTCCCTGTCTCTCCATCTCTCTGCATGTCCCTCCTCTCCTTTTCCCTGTCTCTCCATCTCTCTGCATGTCCCTCCTCTCCTTTTCCCTGTCTCTCCATCTCTCTGCATGTCCCTCCTCTCTTTTTCCCTGTCTCTCCATCTCTCTGCATGTCCCTCCTCTCCTTTTCCCTGTCTCTCCATCTCTCTGCATGTCCCTCCTCTCCTTTTCCCTGTCTCTCCATCTCTCTGCATGTCCCTCCTCTCTTTTTCCCTGTCTCTCCATCTCTCTGCATGTCCCTCCTCTCCTTTTCCCTGTCTCTCCATCTCTCTGCATGTCCCTCCTCTCCTTTTCCCTGTCTCTCCATCTCTCTGCATGTCCCTCCTCTCCTTTTCCCTGTCTCTCCATCTCTCTGCATGTCCCTCACCTCCTCTCCTTTTTCCTGTCTCTCCATGTCTCTCCTTCGCTTTCTTTCCCCCTACTTCTGTCTGTCACTCCCTCTTTCTCTTTCCCTCCCTCCATTTCTTTCTCTCCCTCTCTTTCACTCTCTCTCCCTCTCTGTCCCCCTCTCACCCACACACAGGGTTTTAGCAGACCAGCCCAGGCAGGGCCCCGGGTTGGGGTATGTTTGTGTATCAGATATTTGCAGTAGATTAATGTGTGGAGAGAAGGGAGAAGGTCCAGCCGACTGGCTGAATCGATGTTTATTGCAGACTTCTTCTAAGTGCTTAATGATTTAGTCATTAACATATTGATGAACTTTGTTCCAACTTACTGCCACAGGGAGAAGGAGCACGATCTGGAGCGACGCTTCGAGCTGCTCAACAGAGAGCTGAGAGCCATGATGGCCATCGAGGGTAAGACATTTACCCTTTGGTCATTTAGAACATGCTCTTATGACGGGTGAAGTTAGGCCAGGGGGTTGAGCGGGTGGGGAGGAGGGAGGGGGAGGGAGGAGGGAGGGGGAGGGAAGAGACGATTAGAGAGGGTGGGTATGTTTAAGTAGGAAAGTGGAAATGTGGAGAAATACTTCAAATTCATTACCTGTACCTTTATGGGTTGTGATTTTACTGCTATCTACTGGTACACTGGCTATTAATCAATCTTGCTCTGAATAATAGTACTTCCTTGCAGTCAGGATCCTAACCACAGGTTGCTAGGTGGTTACTAGGAGGATCCTCCTCAGCCAGGATCCTAACCACAGGTTGCTAGGTGGTTACTAGGAGGATCCTCCTCAGCCAGGATCCTAACCACAGGTTGCTAGGTGGTTACTAGGAGGATCCTCCTCAGCCAGGAGATCTGGACTGATGCTGTGTGATCAGTGCTATCTAACAGCCATACTAGGCCTGAATACCATTATCAACACCCTGGTTTGAAATCTAGCCCTGCTGACTGACATGGAGGATTAAAAGCCAGCTAGCTAGTAGCTACGTTATCCAGGTAGGTTGTTGTGTGTTCTGGTACCGTCTGAAAAGCACCACTGTTGTGTGGTATCAAAGTTGTCGAGCCGAAACCCAAGTTTAATCCCTTTCACTGTGTCCTCTTTGTGAAAAATGAACCTTTTGACAATCAATGCAAATTGATTTCTCCATTCAATGTTGACCTGCCTGCACCTCTGCATCGGCCATGGTAATTTCTTTCTCCACCTGATAAGCAACCTGATCCATATTAAATCAATTGTAATTAGCTGGTGGCGGTGGAAGGGACTGGGCAGGTGTGTGTAGGGAGGAGGGGGGAGTGTGTGTGTGGAGTAGACAGACATGCATAGCCGAGCAGGAGCAAGAGAGTAGGAACAGATCCTGGTTAGGGATTGATTGCTCTTGTCTGCCACACACCAGCCAGCCTGTATTTCTGTATTTAGAGAGGGAAGCAACAGGTAATGCAGTCAGACACCTGGCAAAAACACCTGACAAAGACACCTGGTAAAGGCACCTGGCAAATACACCTGGCAAAGACACCTGGCAAAGGCAGCTGGCAAAGACACCTGGCAAAGACACCTGGCAAAGACACCTGGCAAAGGCACCTGGCAAAGGCACCTGGCAAAGACACCTGGCAAAGACACCTGGCAAAGGCACCTGGCAAAGACACCTGGCAAAGGCACCTGGCAAAGACACCTGGCAAAGGCACCTGGCAAAGACACCTGGCAAAGACACCTGGCAAAGACACCTGGCAAAGACACCTGGCAAAGGCACCTGGCAAAGGCACCTGGCAAAGGCACCTGGCAAAGGCACCTGGCAAAGACACCTGGCAAAGACACCTGGCAAAGGCACCTGGCAAAGACACCTGGCAAAGGCACCTGGCAAAGGCACCTGGCAAAGGCACCTGGCAAAGGCACCTGGCAAAGGCACCTGGCAAAGACACCTGGCCATGACACTAGACAAACCTGCTCTGAACTTTACATTTGATTACATTGTTCTAAGTGCCTTTTCCACATGGTCACAACACATGGTCACAACACATGGTCACAACACATGGTCACAACACATGGTCACATGGTCACAACACGTGGTCACAACACATGGTCACATGGTCACAACACATGGTCACATGGGGATAAGGAATACAAATGTAAAAATTAAAGCATAGTAATCTGTAAAACATAATTGACATAAAACGTCATGATACAATAACACACAGTCGTTGTTTTCTAAGAGCACAATAGGAGTTTGATGGCCATTTGCAGGCTATGCACTGTGAGAGGATGAATCCTTTGCACACAGGTGTGTGTGAGTATAAACCAAGCCTAGACAAGCCTAGATCATGGTCCTGGAGAGGTGGGACAAGCTAGACCATGGTCCTGGAGAGGTGGGACAAGCTAGGCCATGGTCCTGGAGAGGTGGGACAAGCTAGGCCATGGTCCTGGAGAGGTGGGACAAGCTAGACCATGGTCCTGGAGAGGTGGGACAAGCTAGGCCATGGTCCTGGAGAGGTGGGACAAGCTAGGCCATGGTCCTGGAGAGATGGGACAAGCCTAGACCATGGTCCTGGAGAGATGGGACAAGCCTAGACCATGGTCCTGGAGAGGTGGGACAAGCCTAGACCATGGTCCTGGAGAGGTGGGACAAGCTAGATCATGGTCCTGGAGAGGTGGGACAAGCTAGATCATGGTCCTGGAGAGATGGGACAAGCCTAGACCATGGTCCTGGAGAGGTGGGACAAGCCTAGACCATGGTCCTGGAGAGATGGGACAAGCCTAGACCATGGTCCTGGAGAGGTGGGACAAGCTAGGCCATGGTCCTGGAGAGGTGGGACAAGCCAGATCATGGTCCTGGAGAGGTGGGACAAGCCAGGCCATGGTCCTGGAGAGATGGGACAAGCCTAGACCATGGTCCTGGAGAGGTGGGACAAGCCAGGCCATGGTCCTGGAGAGGTGGGACAAGCCTAGATCATGGTCCTGGAGAGGTGGGACAAGCCAGGCCATGGTCCTGGAGAGGTGGGACAAGCCAGGCCATGGTCCTGGAGAGGTGGGACAAGCCAGGCCATGGTCCTGGAGAGGTGGGACAAGCCTAGACCATGGTCCTGGAGAGGTGGGACAAGCCAGGCCATGGTCCTGGAGAGGTGGGACAAGCCAGATCATGGTCCTGGAGAGGTGGGACAAGCCAGGCCATGGTCCTGGAGAGATGGGACAAGCCTAGACCATGGTCCTGGAGAGGTGGGACAAGCCAGATCATGGTCCTGGAGAGGTGGGACAAGCCGGATCATGGTCCTGGAGAGGTGGGACAAGCCTAGACCATGGTCCTGGAGAGGTGGGACAAGCCAGGCCATGGTCCTGGAGAGATGGGACATGCCTAGACCATGGTCCTGGAGAGGTGGGACAAGCCAGATCATGGTCCTGGAGAGATGGGACAAGCCTAGAGGTGGGACAAGCCACTCCTCTCCACTACCCTCTCTCCCCACTCCTCTTCTCCTCTTCTCTTCTCCTCTCTCTCCACTCCTCTATCTCTACTCCTCTCCACTCTTTCTCTCCACTCCTCTATCCTCTCCTCTCTCTCCTCTCCTCTCCACTGCTCTCTCTCCACACTCTCCTCTCCACTCCCTTTACTCTCTCCACTCCTCTCTCCCCACTCCTCTTCTCCTCTCTCTCTTCTCCTCTCTCTCTCTCTCTCTCTCTCTCTCCACTCCTCTATACTCTCCACTCCTCTCTCTCCATTCCCCTCTCCTCTTCTCCTTCCTCAGGGATCTACTTAACATTCATCATGCTCTACCTTTCACAGGCCCGGTACAGATAGTTCTGCTAGAAAGATAGTGTGTGAGGGAAGAGAGTGTGTGTCCGCTGTTATTTGGTGGTTGGCCAGGTCCATTGAGTGATGGCTGGGCTGCATGGCATGGCGTGGCTTGCAGGTAATTGCTGATTTGGTTGGCCAGCCGATGACAGAGAGACTTGCAGAGATAGACACACACACACACTCTCGCTCTCTCACACACACACACACACTCGCGCACACACACACGTCCATGCCAGTCGATGACAGAGAGACGCTTGCGTTGGAGTAATCAAACCAGTGAACGACACAGATATACACACTTGAAGAGATATATACACACTCTCACACACTCTCACACACTCATGCTTATACATACCAGTCACACTCACACCCTCTCACATGATTAAACTGATACAGTTAGCCAGCAGCATATCCACTTATTCTGATGCCTCACAGCATAGTGGGAGAATGTGTGCTTCCATACCATCCAGTCTATGATCCATACTGTTATTGATCTGTCAGTCTATGATCCATACTGTTATTGATCTGTCAGTCTATGATCCATACTGTTATTGAGCTGTCAGTCCTATGATCCATACTGTTATTGAACTGTCAGTCTATGATTCATACTGTTATTGAACTGTCAGTCTATGATCCATACTGTTATTGAACTGTCAGTCTATGATCCATACTGTTATTGAGCTGTCAGTCTATGATCCATACTGTTATTGAACTGTCTGTCTATGATCCATACTGTTATTGAGCTGTGAACTGTCAGTCTATGATCAATACTGTTATTGATCTGTCAGTCTATGATCCATACTGTTATTGAACTGTCAGTCTATGATCCATACTGTTATTGAACTGTCTGTCTATGATCCATACTGTTATTGAGCTGTGAACTGTCAGTCTATGATCAATACTGTTATTGATCTGTCAGTCTATGATCCATACTGTTATTGAACTGTCAGTCTATGATCCATACTGTTATTTAACTGTCTGTCTATGATCCATACTGTTATTGAGCTGTGAACTGTCAGTTTATGATCCATACTGTTATTGAACTCTCAGTCTATGATCCATACTGTTATTGAGCTGTCAGTCTATGATCCATACTGTTATTGAACTGTCAGTCTATGATCCATACTGTTATTGAGCTGTGAACTGTCAGTCTATGATCCATACTGTTATTGATCTGTCAGTCTATGATCCATACTGTTATTGAGCTGTCAGTCTATGATCCATACTGTTATTGAACTGTCAGTCCTATGATCCATACTGTTATTGAGCTGTGAACTGTCAGTCTATGATCCATACTGTTATTGATCTGTCAGTCTATGATCCATACTGTTATTGAGCTGTCAGTCTATGATCCATACTGTTATTGAACTGTCAGTCTATGATCCATACTGTTATTGATCTGTCAGTCTATGATCCATACTGTTATTGATCTGTCAGTCTATGATCCATACTGTTATTGAACTGTCAGTCTATGATCCATACTGTTATTGAGCTGTGAGCTGTCAGTCTATGATCCATACTGTTATTGAGCTGTCAGTCTATGATCCATACTGTTATTGAGCTGTGAACTGTCAGTCTATGATCCATACTGTTATTGAGCTGTCAGTCTATGATCCATACTGTTATTGAACTGTCAGTCTATGATCCATACTGTTATTGAACTGTCAGTCTATGATCCATACTGTTATTGAACTGTCAGTCTATGATCCATACTGTTATTGAACTGTCAGTCTATGATCCATACTGTTATTGATCTGTCAGTAGTTGGTAAGAGTTGAAGATTTATCAGGGACAGAATGGAACCTAAAGATCAGGGGACTGGACCCTATCACAGAACACCTAGAGGAGGGAGAGAGGGGAGAAAAAAGAGAGAGGAAGAGAAGGAGAAGGAGAGAGGGGAGAAAAAAGAGAGAGGAGGGGAAGGAGAAGGAGAGAGGGGAGAAAAAAGAGAGAGGAGGAGGAGAGGGGAGGAGAAGGAGAGAGGGGGAGGAAAAAGAGAGAAGAGGAGAAGGAGAGGGGGAGAAAGAGAGAGTATATAAAACAGGCCCTGATGTTGTTTAAAGACATGTAGGGTGATAGAGAGGATCCTCCTTGTGTCTGCCTGGTCTGCTGCCAGGCTGTGAAAATACCATCTGTATGCCAGGCTCTCATCTCCCTCACACACACACACACACACACACTTTTAAACACACATACATATAATGGTACGTACACACACCAAAGTGCTTACAGACAGTCTTACAAACACACACCATCTGTAATCCACGCTCTCATCTCCTTGCAACCAAATTGATCTACTGTGCTCTCTTTATCTGCTTACTGTTTACACACACACACACACACCACACACACACCTCACACCACACACACACCTCACACCACACACACACACACCTTTCTCTCCCCTCTCCGTACACACCGTGTGACTTGGCTGGCTCGGAGGGTGTGTGTGGTAAAGTGTCTCTAAAGGGATTTATGCAGAGCCAGGTCCCACACTTTTCTTGTTACGGTTTGATATGATAAGCTTTTTTATATGTTCAAAATCAATATGTAATCCTATGCAGTAGTTTATCCCCCCTCTCTCTCTCTCTCTCTCACCATCTACCCCTCTCTCTCTGACCATCTCTCTCTTCCCCTCTCACACCATCTCTCCCTCCCCCTCTCTCCCCCTCTCTCTCACCATCTACCTCTCTCACCATCTACCCCTCTCTCTCTGACCATCTACCCCTCTCTCTCACACCATCTCTCCCTCCCCCTCTCTCTCCCTCTCTCTCACCATCTCTCCCTCTCTCTCTCACCATCTACCCCTCTCTCTCTGACCATCTCTCTCTTCCCCTCTCACACCATCTCTCCCTCTCTCTCACCATCTACCCCTCTCTCTCTCACCATCTACCCCTCTCTCTCACCATCTCTCTCTTTCTCTCTCGCCCTCTCTCTCTCACCATCTACCCCTCTCTCTCTCTCTCTCTCCCTCTCTCTCTCACCATCAACTCCTCTCTCTCACCATCTCTCTCGCTCTTTCTCTCTCTCCCTCTCTCTCCATCTCTCTCTCTCATCTCTCTTTCTCGCTCTCTCCCTCTCTCTCACCATCTACCCCTCTCCCTCCCTCCCTCTCTCTCTCTTTCTCTCTCTCCCTCTCTCTCACCATCTACCCCTCTCCCTCCCTCTCTCTCTCTCTCCATCTCTCTTTCTCTCTCTCCCTCTCTCTCCATCTCTCTTTCTCGCTCTCTCCCTCTCCATCTACCCCTCTCCCTCCCTCCCTTCCTCCCTCCCTCCCTCCCTCCCTCCCTCCCTCCCTCCCTCCCTCCCTCCCTCCCCTCTCTCTCTCTCCCTCTCACCATCTACCCCTCTCACTCTCTCTCTCTCTCTCTGACCATCTACCCCTCTCTCTCTCACCATCTACCCCTCTCTCTCTGACCATCTCTCTCTTCCCCTCTCACACCATCTCTCCCTCCCCCTCTCTCCCCCTCTCTCTCACCATCTACCTCTCTCACCATCTACCCCTCTCTCTCACACCATCTCTCCCTCCCCCTCCCCCTCTCTCTCCCTCTCTCTCACCATCTACCCCTCTCTCTCTCACCATCTCTCTCTTCCCCTCTCACACCATCTCTCCCTCTCTCTCACCATCTACCCCTCTCTCTCTCACCATCTCTCCCTCTCTCTCACCATCTACCCCTCTCTCTCTCACCATCTCTCCCTCTCTCTCACCATCTACCCCTCTCTCTCTCACCATCTACCCCTCTCTCTCACCATCTCTCTCTTTCTCTCTCTTTCTCTCTCGCCCTCTCTCTCTCTCTCTCCCTCTCTCTCTCACCATCAACTCCTCTCTCTCACCATCTCTCTCGCTCTTTCTCTCTCTCCCTCTCTCTCCATCTCTCTCTCTCATCTCTCTTTCTCGCTCTCTCCCTCTCTCTCACCATCTACCCCTCTCCCTCCCTCCCTCTCTCTCTCTTTCTCTCTCTCACCATCTACCCCTCTCCCCTCCCTCTCTCTCTCTTTCTCTCTCTCCATCTCTCTTTCTCTCTCTCCCTCTCTCTCCATCTCTCTTTCTCGCTCTCTCCCTCTCCATCTACCCCTCTCCCTCCCTCCCTCCCTCCCTCCCTCCCCCTCCCTCCCTCCCTCCCTCCCTCCCTCTCTCTCCTCCCTCCTCACCATCTACCCCTCTCACTCTCTCTCTCTCTCTCTCCCTCTCTCCCTCCCCTCTTCTACTCCCCCCATGTGTAAATCTATTTGGGCTTTGTTGCAGATCTAAGGCCGCGGTGCTGTAGCCCTGGATTAATTAGTTGTGTGTGTGTGTGTGTGTGTGTGTGTGTGTGTGTGTGTGTGTGTGTGTGTGTGTGTGTGTGTGTGTGTGTGTGTGGAATCCTGTCACACGGGCTCCCTTTGATGATGTTGCTAACTCTTTCAGGATCGCAAGTTGACTGGAACTGGAGATAAGCTAGGGGTTGGGTGACAATGCACACACACACACACACACAAACACATAATGACACACACACACACACACACATAATGACACACACACACACACACACACATAATGACACACACAGACATACACGCAAATATAATGTCACACACACACACCTACTCATACACACGCTTTGTATAAAATAGATATACTACTACTGATACAGCTAGTCAAGCGCTGTAACTAGTCCTAGACGAGGTGCTGTCTATACAGCTAGTCAAGCAGCTGTAACTAGTCCTAGACGAGGTGCTGTCTATACAGCTAGTCAAACAGCTGTAACTAGTCCTAGACGAGGTGCTGTCTATACAGCTAGTCAAGCAGCTGTAACTAGTCCTAGACGAGGTGCTGTCTATACAGCTAGTCAAACAGCTGTAACTAGTCCTAGACGAGGTGCTGTCTATACAGCTAGTCAAACAGCTGTAACTAGTCCTAGACGAGGTGCTGTCTATACAGCTAGTCAAACAGCTGTAACTAGTCCTAGACGAGGTGCTGTCTATACAGCTAGTCAAACAGCTGTAACTAGTCCTAGACGAGGTGCTGTCTATACAGCTAGTCAAACAGCTGTAACTAGTCCTAGACGAGGTGCTGTCTATACAGCTAGTCAAGCAGCTGTAACTAGTCCTAGACAAGGTGCCGTCTATACAGCTAGTCAAACAGCTGTAACTAGTCCTAGACGAGTTGCTGTCTATACAGTTGGTCAAACAGCTGTAACTAGTCCTAGACGAGGTGCTGTCTATACAGCTAGTCAAGCAGCTGTAACTAGTCCTAGACAAGGTGCCGTCTATACAGCTAGTCAAACAGCTGTAACTAGTCCTAGACGAGGTGCTGTCTATACAGTTGGTCAAACAGCTGTAACTAGTCCTAGACGAGGTGCTGTCTATACAGCTAGTCAAGCAGCTGTAACTAGTCCTAGACAAGGTGCAGGTAACTTCACAGTAACTACAAATGTCCAAAATGGCACCCTATTCCTTTCATAGTGCACTACCTTGGATTAGCGCCCTATGGGCAGGATTAGGTTTCCATTTGGGACTCAGCCTTTGTGTCCTGACTCCAGTTGGCCCCTGGCCAAAGCTATCTCTTGGGGGCCATTCCACCAAACGACAGAACACAACTAAAGAGAGATCTGTGGAAGTAAGGGACGTCCCCAGACATCACTCGCTGACTACTCTGTAAAATGTCAACGTTTTTATCAATCTGGGGATTCATCAGTGCTAGTTTGTGGGTATGTGTGTGCTGGTAAATGTGTTGGACCTAAATTTTAAGCCCAGAACACAAACATACTCATTCTCCCCCGTCCTGTTCTGAGAAAGGGGTCTTCGGAGCAGTTTGGGTCTCCTGAATAAATTGAGCATTGGAAGGGTGGGGGTCATGGGGATTTGAATCGGCGCATTCTTCTGTGTCTTGTGCAGATTCACATGGTTACCGTTGAGAGGGTGAAACACAAGAGAGAGAGAGATAGAGGGTGAAACACAAGAGAGAGAGAGAGAGAGAGAGAGAGAGAGAGAGAGAGGTGAAACGAGAGAGAGAGAGAGAGAGGGTGAAACACAAGAGAAAGAGAGATAGAGGGTGAAACAGAAGAGAGAGGGTAAAACAGGAGAGAGAGAGAGAGAGGGTGAAACACAAGAGCGAGAGAAAGAGAGAGAGAGGGTGAAACAGAAGAGAGAGGGTAAAACAGGAGAGAGAGAGAGAGAGGGTGAAACACAAGAGCGAGAGAAAGAGAGAGAGAGGGTGAAACAGAAGAGCGAGAGAGAGTGTGTGTGTGTGTGTGAACACTGGCTTTCTCTCACTCCTCCCTCTTTCGGGGTTGGAAGTAGGGAGGGGGTAACTTCCATGAGTGGCTGCGGGGTTTTTTTACCGCAGGTTTCTGGTTACACGCACTCTCACACACACTCACTCTCTTTCTCACACACACTCACTCTCTTTCTCACACACATACACACACAAACTTTCTCTCGCGCACACAGACACTCACCCCTGCTCTCTACCCTCTCGTTTGCGCGGCCATGTCTGTCATCGTCCCTCTATTGTTTACCTTTCTAATGAGGGGGGCGGGACCTACCACAGCTTTGATTGACAGCTCCATGCTTCCGCATCCCCCTGGCGGGTTGGAACTTTGGCTTCTTGGCTCAAGAAGAGGGGAGAGGAAAGAGGGAGGGAGGGGAAAGAGGGATATAGAGTAGGGGAAAGGAAGTAGAAAAGAGAGAGAGAGCAGTTGAGAGGGAGGGACAGAAAAGGAGGGATTTTTTTTTTTTATAACTCCGCTTTGGATACTTTTTCCCCCGTCTGTGGGCAGACCTTTGTGCAGGGGAATTGTGGGATAGTGGAGGTGTGGCAAAGGAGGAATAACCTTTTCTATTTGGAATAAGTATATTTTGAAGCTGACAACTTTCCATCACATTGTGTGAGTTTAGTGAGTAGTCTACTCCTTTTGACATTTCAATGGTCTTTCATTTAAACATCAAAACCATGTTTGGCATATTGGTATTAGTCCCTGGTAAACACTAATGACCAACCTCTCTGAAGAGGAGAGTAGTTTAGTGCCTGAGAGAGAGAGAAACGGTCAGAAGAAGAGAAAGAAAGAGAGAGAAACAGAGAGAGCGAGAGAGTAGCGGGGCCAGATAATGAGACTCTGCTCATTTCGCACTGTGGTCGACTTCAAAGAGTGGCTGGACCAATGAAGAGAGAGCAGACCGTACAGGGGGACAAACACACTGGGCCCAGCATGGAGCACACACACACACACACACACACACACACACACACACACACATGACAGGCCGGTGCAACTTGACGAACCAGAGGGGAAATATATATTTTTTTAATAAAGCATGCAGAGCACTTATTTTAGTGCCTGACATTTTCCAACATTCCTTTTCTTCTCAAATCAATAGGTGTTTAAATATGAATGGCTGTAAAGGTGTTGAACCAGATGTGTCACATGACGCTGTACAACTCTCTGACTACTAACTGTCTGTTAGAGGGCCAACACCGCCCACTATAACACAACATTTCTACCCCCCACATTTCACTCCAGTGTTTGGCCCCAAAATGCTACTTTTTTTGTGTTCTTTTTCCGGCCCTAACTGTGTGATTAATGGGACTGAAGTATTTTTCTTTTTTAATAATACGAGACATGTTCTCTCCTCAAGAGAGTTTATCTGTGGTAGCACATATTCACAAAGCTTCTCTGAGTAAGAGTGCTGATCTAGGATCAGATCCCTCCTCTTATTCATTAGGATTTAAAAGGCTAAACTGATCCTATGTCAGCACTCCTACTCTGAGAAGCATGGTGGGATTAAAATATACTGCTCAAAAAAATAAAGGGAACACTAAAATAACACATCCTAGATCTGAATGAATGAAATAATCTTATTAAATACTTTTTTCTTTACATAGTTGAATGTGCTGACAACAAAATCACACAAAAATAATCAATGGAAATCCAGTTTATCAACCCATGGAGGTCTGGATTTGGAGTCACACTCAAAATTAAAGTGGAAAACCACACTACAGGCTGATCCAACTTTGATGCAATGTCCTTAAAACAAGTCAAAATGAGGCTCAGTAGTGTGTGTGGCCTCCACGTGCCTGTATGACCTCCCTACAACGCCTGGGCATGCTCCTGATGAGGTGGCAGATGGTCTCCTGAGGGATCTCCTCCCAGACCTGGACTAAAGCATCCGCCAACTCCTGGACAGTCTGGTGCAACGTGGCGTTGGTGGATGGAGCGAGACATGATGTCCCAGATGTGCTCAATTGGATTCAGGTCTGGGGAATGGGCGGGCCAGTCCATAGCATCAATGCCTTCCTCTTGCAGGAACTGCTGACACACTCCACTCACATGAGGTCTAGCAGTGTCTTGCATTAGGAGGAACCCAGGGCCAACCGCACCAGCATATGGTCTCACAAGGGGTCTGAGGATCTCATCTCGGTACCTAATGGCAGTCAGGCTACCTCTGGCGAGCACATGGAGGGCTGTGCGGCCCCACAAAGAAATTCCACCCCACACCATGACTGACCCACCGCCAAACCGGTCATGCTGGAGGATGTTGCAAGCAGCAGAACGTTCTCCACAGCGTCTCCAGACTCTGTCACGTCTGTCACGTGCTCAGTGTGAACCTGCTTTCATCTGTGAAGAGCACAGGGCGCCAGTGGCGAATTTGCCAATCTTGGTGTTCTCTGGCAAATGCCAAACGTCCTGCACGGTGTTGGGCTGTAAGCACAACCCCCACCTGTGGACGTCGGGCCCTCATACCACCCTCATGGAGTCTGTTTCTGACCGTTTGAGCAGACACATGCACATTTGTGGCCTGCTGGAGGTCATTTTGCAGGGCTCTGGCAGTGCTCCTCCTGCTCCTCCTTGCACAAAGGCGGAGGTAGCGGTCCTGCTGCTGGGTTGTTGCCCTCCTACGGCCTCCTCCACGTCTCCTGATGTACTGGCCTGTCTCCTGGTAGCGCCTCCATGCTCTGGACACTACGCTGACAGACACAGCAAACCTTCTTGCCACAGCTCGCATTGATGTGCCATCCTGGATGAGCTGCACTACCTGAGCCACTTGTGTGGGTTGTAGACTCCGTCTCATGCTACCACTAGAGTGAAAGCACCGCCAGCATTCAAAAGTGACCAAAACATCAGCCAGGAAGCATAGGAACTGAGAAGTGGTCTGTGGTCCCCACCTGCAGAACCACTCCTTTATTGGGGGTGTCTTGCTAATTGTCTATAATTTCCACCTGTTGTCTATACCATTTGCACAACAGCATGTGAAATTTATTGTCAATCAGTATTGCTTCTTAAGTGGACAGTTTGATTTCACAGAAGTGTGATTGACTTGGAGTTACACTGTGTTGTTTAAGTGTTCCCTTTATTTTTTTGAGCAGTGTATATACCCTGGTGTTGGGTAGATATGCATATACGATGTAGTTAGGTGTTTTGGATCTACCTACCCTGGTGTTGGGTAGATATGCAGATATGATGGGGTTTGGATCCTTCTACCCTGGTGTTGGGTAGATATGATGGGGTTAGGGGTTTGGATCTATCTACCCTGGTGTTGGGTAGATATGATGGGGTTAGAGGTTTGGATCTATCTACCCTGGTGTTGGGTAGATGTTAGGGGTTTGGATCTATCTACCCTGGTGTTGGGTAGATATGCAGATATGATGGGGTTAGGGGTTTGGATCCATCTACCCTGGTGTTGGGTAGATATGATGGGGTTAGGGGTTTGGATCTATCTACCCTGGTGTTGGGTAGATATGCAGATATGATGGGGTTAGGGGTTTGGATCCATCTACCCTGGTGTTGGGTAGATATGCAGATATGATGGGGTTAGGGGTTTGGATCCATCTACCCTGGTGTTGGGTAGATATGCAGATATGATGGGGTTAGGGGTTTGGATCCATCTACCCTGGTGTTGGGTAGATATGCAGATATGATGGGGTTAGGGGTTTGGATCTATCTACCCTGGTGTTGGGTGGATCTGAAGCTGGTGATGCCACGCGCCAGGAAGGCGGATATCTGAGCCCCAGAGAGAGGGCACTCCCGCGGACATGGTTCCTCCAGGGGGAGGCAGGGAGAGGGGATTGGAATGGGGTCGCATCTGGCCTCTGTGGGCCCCTTCCTGGTTGGCCTGGGAGCTGCTAGCTAGGTGAACTGGAGGAGAGGACTCAGGGAACCTTTGTGACTTATTCATTGTATTTAGGCCTTTTGTTCTTCTCTAGTCGCTGTTGCTATTTTGACTTTTATTTAGACACTTGGAAATGTGAGAGAGAGACAGGAAGATGAGACAGGAGTACTGTTGTAGTAGTGGTGGTGGTAGTATCAGTAGTAGTAGTATCCGTGGTTGTTGTAGTAGTGGTAGTAGTATCAGTAGTAGTAGTATCAGTGGTTGTAGTAGTAGTATCAGTGGTTGTGGTAGTAGTAGTGGTATCAGTAGTAGTATTGGTAGTGATAGTATCAGTGGTTGTGGTAGTAGTATCGGTAGTGATGGTAGTAGTGGTGGTGGTGGTAGTGGTATCAGTAGTAGTGGTAGTGGTATTGGTGGTAGTAGTGTTGGTGGTGGTAGTGGTGGTAGTAGTATCAGTGGTTGTAGTAGTAGTATAAGTGGTTGTAGTAGTGGTAGTAGTATTGGTAGTGGTATCAGTATTAGTGGTGATAGTGGTATCAGTATTAGTGGTGGTGGTAGTAGTATCGGTAGTGGTATCAGTATTAGTAGTAGTAGTGGTGGTGGTAATGGTAGTAGTATCGGTAGTAGTATCAGTAGTAGTAGTATCAGTAGTAGTAGTGGTAATGGTAGTAGTAGTAGTAGTGGTGGTAGTAGTATCAGTGGTAGTAGTGGTAGTAGTATCAGTTGTGATAGTTGTAGTATCAGTAGTAGTAGTAGTATCAGTGGTTGTGGTAGTAGTATCAGTGGTTGTAGTAGTAGTATCAGTAGTAGTAGTAGTATCAATGGTAGTAGTAGTATCAGTGGTTGTGGTGGTGGTAGTAGTAATATCAGTGGTGGTAGTAGTAATATCAGTGGTGGTAGTAGTAATATCAGTGGTTGTAGTAGTAGTATCAGTGGTTGTAGTAGTAGTATCAGTGGTTGTAGTAGTAGTAGTATCACTAGTGATAGTAGTATCAGTAGTAGTAGTAGTAGTGTCAGTAGTAGTAGTAGTAGTAGTATCAGTAGTAGTAGTAGTAGTATCAGTAGTAGTAGTAGTATCACTAGTGATAGTAGTATCAGTAGTAGTAGTAGTAGTAGTGTCAGTAGTAGTAGTAGTATCAGTAGTAGTAGTAGTTGTAGTATCAGTAGTAGTATCAGTAGTAGTAGTAGTATCAGTAGTAGTATAAATAGTAGTAGGAGTATCAATAGTAGTAGTAGTATCAATAGTAGTAGTAGTATCAATAGTAGTAGTAGTATCAGTAGTAGAACAACAACAACATATTGTTGAAGAGAGCTGTTGTCTCTCTTCTCCTCTCCAGACTGGCAGAAGACAGAGGCTCAGAAGAGCAGTACTGTAGTAGTATTGTAGTAGTATTATAGTAGTAGTAGTAGGTGGTAATCTTCTCTCTCCTCTCCAGACTGGCAGAAGACAGAGGCTCTGAAGAGCAGTACTGTAGTAGTATTGTAGTAGTATTATAGTAGTAGTAGGTGCTAATCTTCTCTCTCCTCTCCAGGCTGGCAGAAGACAGTGGCTCAGAAGAGCAGTACTGTAGTAGTATTGTAGTAGTAGTAGGTGGTAATCTTCTCTCTCCTCTCCAGACTGGCAGAAGACAGAGGCTCAGAAGAGCAGTACTGTAGTAGTACTGTAGTAGTAGTAGGTGGTAATCTTCTCTCTCCTCTCCAGACTGGCAGAAGACAGAGGCTCTGAAGAGCAGTACTGTAGTAGTATTGTAGTAGTACTGTAGTAGTAGTAGGTGGTAATCTTCTCTCTCCTCTCCAGACTGGCAGAAGACAGAGGCTCTGAAGAGCAGTACTGTAGTAGTATTGTAGTAGTATTATAGTAGTAGTAGGTGCTAATCTTCTCTCTCCTCTCCAGGCTGGCAGAAGACAGTGGCTCAGAAGAGCAGTACTGTAGTAGTATTGTAGTAGTAGTAGGTGGTAATCTTCTCTCTCCTCTCCAGACTGGCAGAAGACAGAGGCTCAGAAGAGAAGAGAGCAGCTGCTGCTGGATGAACTGGTCATACTGGTCAACAAACGAGACGCGCTGGTCAGAGACCTCGATGCACAGGAGAAACAGTACGTCTCACACACACACACACACACACAAACACGCACACATTTTCACTCTCACACACAGATACAAACACGCACACATTTTCACTCTCACACACAGATACACACACACAAACACGCACACATTTTCACTCTCTCTCACACACACAGATACACACACATACACAAACACGCACACATTTTCACTCTCTCTCACACACACAGTCACACGCACAGAAACTCACGTGCACACACAACCATAAAGAGAGACTGATATCAGCCAATAGGGTGACATGCTGCAGGGGGTTAAAGGTCAAATCTGCTCTCCTGGTGTGTCGCCGCTCCATTCACAGGTGGCATGGCGACCGTTGCCATGGCACCCAGCCTCTGTGTACAGTCCTGTGTCTGCTGTACCTCTACCTGTCTCCCTCCTGTATCATGTGACCTCCTGATCTCTAACCCCTGACCTGTAACCTTTGACCTGGCTGTGTTCCGCAGGGCGGAGGAGGAAGATGAACACCTGGAGAGAACCCTAGAGCAGAACAAAGGCAAGATGGCCAAGAAGGAAGAGAAGTGTGTCCTTCAATGATTGTCATTTCATTTCACACACAAACACATATATAGTCTATGTCCCAAATGACACCCTATGTCCTATATATTACTTTGACCAGGGCAACATAGTGCACTATATAGGGAATAGAGTGCCTTTTGAGACACAGATATAGGCTATAATATTTGTTTGATCGATACAAGAATTGTATTATTATTATATTGACTATTATTATTGTAATTGTTATTAATATACCATTATATTGACATATTGTTATTAATAAACCATTATATTGACATTATTATTATTATATTGACTATTTGAGAAAGCTGTATTTTATGTTTATTTGAACCTGAAATTGAAATCCAGTCGTTGTTTTTTTGGTCCAGGGCTGTGATGGTTTTACTGCTAAACTAAAAGCCTGCATCCTAAATGCAACCCTATTCCATATAAAGGGCACTACTTTTGACCAGAGCCCCTCACTATATAGGAAACAGGGAGCCATTTGGGAGGGCTAAAGGCTCTGTGAGGATGGGCCCCCATGATGTCTTGAACCAGCTTTATACTGACATGGAAATGTGTCCTGCTTATACAATACACTAATGTTTTATTTTGTTATTGTTGCTTTATCAAGCAAGGTACTTGTATTTAATATACATATAAATGATGGCATATACAGCCCAGTGGAAACCTACCAAGGGAGGGATTGAAATCTGAAATAATCATGTCCTGGTTGTAGCCTATGTGGAGTTTTACCTGAGTCCTGAACATTTCATGTCAGACACACACAGCCTTCTCTGGCAGAATGTCTGAATGTTGAGGAGCTTGGAGACAGAGATTCCTTTCTAGTAGTGTTGAGGTACAGGTTGTTTTATAGGGACGTTGGTGATGAAAGCCAATAATATTGTACTGACGTTTATTGTTTCAGTTGGACTTTTAAAAAAAAAAGGGTATAATTCACGATATCAGTATTTTCAAGCTATGTTTATTACTTGACTGTGTGTAATGTTTTTAACGGTAAGATATCTCAAGATGCAGTTCATAAACCGAAAAACTGTTATGATTTTTTTTAGTTCGCTTGAATGCGGTTAACACAACATTGCAGAAGAAGAGCTGGCTCGGTGATAAGGTGGGAGGGAGGAAGGAAGGGTAGGGGGGTAAGGAGCGGAGCTGAGGCGGGGATAAGGGGGGAGGAACGGAGGAAGGGTAGGGGGGGGGGGACGGAGGAAGGGTAGGGGGTAAGGAGCGGAGCTGAGGCGGGGATAAGGGGGGAGGGACGGAGGAAGGGTAGGGGGGAGGGACGGAGGAAGGGTAGGGGGGTAAGGAGCGGAGCTGAGCCGGGGATAAGGGGGGAGGGACGGAGGAAGGGTAGGGGGCTAAGGAGCGGAGCTGAGGCGGGGATAAGGGGGAAGGGTAGGGGGGTAAGGAGCTGAGGCGGGGGTCGTGTCCAACTATCATTTTGTGTATTTCATCACCGCTCTGACAAATGGCATACAAAAATAATTTTTTTCCGGATCAATTCCACAAGCAGTTGAAAGCAAAGAAAGCAGAATAACTTTTATTTATTTCCGTTTTCTAGTCGGTAGTAGGAATTCTACGGGCTAAACGTGTTATTAGTGAACCAGCATCACGACACAACCATGTCATATTCTTGCATTTCTTGCTTTTTAATCAAAAGGGCGTTTTGTTTATATTTATTGTATATGTACTGAAGAAAAGATCATATGTTGCTTTTATTTGTGCTTCGATCTCCTGGTTCCAACAATAGAAATGCAATTATCAGAAAGGGCATATCAGATAATTCTAGTAGTTGTATTTCTATTGGTTCCACTACATCTGAATGCAGCTGCTGTCTTAAACGTGTGAACATTTACCTGTTTGATTATTTATTCCACTGTCATAACACAAGTCTTCAATAAAGTCCTAAACTTTCATAGTCCATAACTGGTGTTTGGGGGTGTTTTTGGAGCTCTATGGAATAGACTAGGCTACTAGCCCTCGTACACAACTTTACCGGAGGCCTCTGAAATATCATATTTAACGACTCTATTGGATCATGACTGTTTGAGCAACAACTTAGGCCTATATTTCATTTGTTTTTATTTAATATGATGTTTTCCTTGTAGCCTACAAATAATGAATAGTATTAGTATTGTTTATAATGTGATATTGTCTTCGTTTAATGTGTTACGTCCTCACTTTTGAGAAGTTTTAAATCGTTTTTAAATGTTGCATTAATTTCATTGTTTTGCAATATTCGAAATTTCTGAAATATTCCAACAACGAAGTAAGCTTAGTTAGGCCATAGTTGTTGCCCATTTGGAAGTGGTAGGCTACATTTTCTAAATGAAAAGTAAATTATGTTTGTAAGACGTTTTTAAAATGCTAGTGTGCTTTTCGTTGAAATAGACCAACAGAAGTGTTTTACTGTCTAACTGTGGACACTGGCGAGCCGCGCGTTTAACCACGCTTATTACATAGAGCTCTGCTGAATTCCCCTGCGCCTTATGCATGTTTAGAAATTACTATTTGCGTCCGGTTTTCTTTGAGCTCGATGCCGAGTAGCCTATATAGCCTTTTCCTCGGAGGAAGATTAGCCCAAATCACTTTGTACGGAGAACAGATGCTGTCCCTCTCTCCCTCGCCTGGTTTTGACGCAGTGGAAAAGGCAAGGGGGGTTTGAGTTGAATTGGAGAGGCGCGGAGCTGGAGACCGTGTGCTGGTTTTGGAGCCATGGTCACAGTCAGCAACCACTACCTCTCTCTCTCATCCATCCCCGATTAAATAAAGAAAATAGGTTTTGACAGCTGACCTCCTCCCTGGCCTTTCTAATACTTTCCAATTAATTTGCTGATCGGTTCCCTGCTTGGGACCGACTGTACATCCATACATATTACGTCCCCCAAGGCGCTTTGTTTCTAGGTGGTATTATACTGCAGTTATCACGGGTTGGCTATAATCTGTTGAATAAAGCTGCGCGCTGTAATGGCGTTCACAAACGATTACACCCCAGTCGGTGAAGGACATTTGTTTGTTGCCTTAACAAATCACAGAGCTTTGACGGAGGAAAAAGGAGAGAGAGGTGGGGGGGGGGGGGGTAGATTGTAATAATGCATTACAGTTGGTGTGTGTGATGTAAATGATGTGGTGATGGTCTGAAATAACGTTATCATTATTTTGGCATTTATCTACTCCGGGTGTTTAAACACACTTGGACTATTTATTTCTAATGTCCTGCACGCGGTGTTTACTTATGTCCGAATGTTTGGTTCGGCTAAAGTCTCGTTTTATGATGATGAAATATATGTTTCTTTAGCTTTGATTTTGGCCTATCCGTTTATTTATTAAATTATGCTATAAAACAAATTGTATGGACTTCCTATTGAAAATAGGGAATAATAAACTTAAATGCAGAACATGGTACTTTAAATCATTTAATTTTAGAGTAGGCTATTAGGCCTGTATGCATTTGATTTATTTAGCAAAAAATAAACACTTGTCACCTTTCTCAATTCATAGCCAACTTGAAATGTGCGCTTTATGCTGCAGTTTATCCATACTTTTAAAGGGTTATCTTTATATGTTTGTCATTTTCCAAAAGTCTCGATAAAAGTCTAGTCAGATGATTGAATAGGATACATCGTATTATTCTGAAAGATTTCGATTTGTAATTTTCCAACAACTCAAATGAATACTTTCTTACCTGTGTGTGTACCATGCATGGTCGCCTTATAATCCTAAATTAGCCAAGCAGCCGATAAAAATACCTATAGTTTTAAAAAAGATATATATATATACATTTTACAGATAATATAAACGAACGTCTCAAACGCGCCTCGTAAACAGCCGCTTTTGGAGCTGTGCAGCCGCGTGGTGTAGAATCCTCGTTGTGCGGTGCGGGCGGATTATCTCCGGAGTATTGTGGCTCGTGGAGGCTTTGAAGTCTGTGGCCTCACCTCGCAGGTGCTGAGAACTGCTCGGCCAGTCTGAACTATACCTTCCTGCGTCGAAAAATGTACCAAGGGACCCATGTAGCCCACCGTTCCCCTCTCGAGCTGTGTTCCTACAATATCGTATTTTATGCTTCATCGTTTTAACAAGCTCCGACAACATCCGCGAGCCCTTCTCTTCCTCTTACAATCCTGCCCGCTAAAGGGACAAAACTTTTTCCCCTCCTCTCCTCTCCTCACACTCGCTTCCTAATCCTAGGCTTTACGAGCTCAGCATTAAGAAAATTCGACAGCAATTTGGGATTAGACAAAATACTCTTATTACAAAAGGTTGGTGCAATTTGATACTTGTTCGGGGTTTATCACAGGGTCTCAACCAACATCAGGAGGGAAAACAAGAAAATCTGGGCTCAATTGTCATGCAGAATTGAATAATTTACACGTCTCTTCTGTGTTGGGGTTGAGTACTATATATTGTTTTTGCATGATGATTTCAGTCGTGGGAATGAAATCGTCCTAGTGGTTTGTTTGAGAGGTGATGGAATTTAGTCGTGGCTGGGCTGGAGCCATGGCCAAGGCCTGGGCCTTTCTCTTTCAATTCAATTTCTCTCGCTCTGCCTCTCGAGCTGTAATAACACCAGGGCCTATAGAGGCCACGGCATCACCGTGCGTCTATATAGACTTTCACACACAACTCAACAAATAACTTTCTTCCTCCTTTTCGTTTCCCGTCCACAGCATCGTCTTTCTTTTCAAGTGCTCTTATCGATGACTTTTTAGAAGCTATAGAAGGGGGAACCGAAAGGCTGTCTTTGATTGGATGGTTCTATATAGTACACATATCATTTCGTTCCTACAGGCCACGGTCACTTGCTTTGAACATTTGCTCGCTTTCAGCTCGCACCTCAAAATTAGTTGATTTTCTGAGATCAACAAAAGAGGCCGAGCGAGCTCTTATTAACGTCCCGCGAGCATCTCCTACTCGCGACCCTTTGAGAAACGGTTATGGCAACAGTGCACCCCCCCATGATATTCTGTTACGAGTATTTTGTTGAGGGCATTTCTTTACGAGGGGGGTTGCAAAGGGAGATTTTGCAATTATTGGATTTGATTCCGTGGCTCGAGAATGGATCCCGTCTTTTTCTTTTTATGTGAACCGAATTAATTTCTTTTTTCTTGTATCGGTAGAGTTTTCCTTGGTTTTCTTGTCTGTGAGTTGAAGGTCTATCCCTATTAAACTTAACGCCGACCATTCTGAAATGTAATTCTAAGTGGGGGATTAGAACCTATTCATATTCATGAGCTGGAGGTCACAATAAAAATGGTTCAATTTAACTTTTTCCCTTTTATTTACGTCACATTCTCTCGTTTGAAAGACATTCCTCAAATGTATTGAATGGAATATTTTTTTTTCAAAGGATAATTTATACTTACTTTCTCATCGACCGATTTTCTTAAGAGAAATGAGTTATATGTTGTTGGTCAACTAACCACGGAATTAGAATATACATGTCTTGGTTTCTTCTGGCTGGAACAGCGCCATTTAATGTTTTGTTGTGACCTGAACATAAAGACCCACACGCCCCGGCAGAAATATAGGCTGGATAAAAAACATCAACTTGCTTAAATGTGTATTATTTGTATGCTATTTCTGCTAGCCTATTTAGTTCTATGTTTATTTATTTTTTTAAAGAAACATTGAATTCGAAATAGCCAAATGTTTTATCTGGACAAGTTAGACATCTCATGATGATAATTGTAAAACATGTATTTTTTCCCCAGTTATTGACAATTAAAAAAAAAGTATATTCGACTAGGTTATAGTTTGCACTTATTCTCAACCACAGATTTTGGGGCCTGTTAATTTGCAATGTTGCCGTTCCTTTTTGATAAAAGTATAAATAATAAACGTCTATTTAAGAATACAATAATTGTCATTTCTGTCATATCCTTTTTGGTCTCCAAAATAGGTCAACTTAGCCTATATAATATTTAACAAATTGGTTAGATTAGAATTCCGTATTGCGTCAGGCTGTTAATTTGATACATAAATGGTCTGTTTAGAAGAGTGCACTGCAAAAACTGCTCGTATGAGCCACTTTGCCAGTCTGTCTGAAATGTTTTCCCCTTTTGACAATATGTCCGGGCTGGGTTTGTCCGGGTTTGTCCGGGTTTGTTGTCTCGACCGAAAGGGGAGGGGCTTCTACAGCTGTTCTGAGCGCTGAGTGGCAGCTCCCGATGTCTGTCAGAGAGAGGACGCTCACTGATTGGATAGAGTGGGCGGATCGGCAGGTGTCCTACACTCATAGAGGGGCAAGGGTAGTGGGAATGTGATCAATCTCCATCCGTCTACATTAGCAATCACCTTAACACAGTGACAGACACCACGCAAAGCTCAAGCAAATTAGTTTGATTTATTTGGTTTTTAAAAACCCGGAAACCTTCACGATCGACTAACAGGGGAACAACGACAGGGCACGTGCTGGGTGAGAAGTGAGAACCAATAGACTACAGCTCTTTTCCACAATGCACAGTTTGCACTGTATTTGTTTTTGAGTTGCCGTCTTGAGTTCTCTCTCTTCGGGTTGCCATCCAGACTTCCTCGGTATTGGTGGATAGACGCATTGGGTTCATCTGGTCGCCTTTACCAGGCTACTAAAGGAGAGAAGCTTGGGGATAGGAAGGAGGGAAAAAGGTAGGTCACTTTAATGGTTTAGATAAAGTTGGAGGATAGTTTTTCAAACCTTTTTTGTGCGTAAATTAGTTTGTTCTGCATTTGAAACAACCTTTAAACCAAATAAATGTATACAGGCTGTCTCCGATTGCCACACAACGCAACCAGTAGGAAATACAATACAGATGAAAGTCCTATAACAATATGTGCGCGTTTTGATTCGTACTCCCATTGTCTAATCTATTATTAAATGAATGATCAATTAATACTTGTCAAATCCCCTGAGTGGGCGACTTCAAGTTCAATTCGGTTTATTTTTTTAAACGTTGTCAACTTCGAATGTAATTTGGGCCTAATAATTTTAGATTTCCATTCCAATTGAAGCATGCTATTTTCTTTTTTTAGGGGGGTGATAAAATGTCTAAACTACTTAGTGGATAATTGGAGAGGCGTGTATGGGGTTTTGTTAAATTTATTTTGCTGATAAGGAGTCTTCTGAAATGTTCACCCCCGAGGATTAATCTAAATTCTAATTAGGTTCATTTGCACGAAGATTTCGCCTTTTCAAATCACTCCTTCAACAGAGCAGAGGCTAAAAATGCAGTTTTTAAAAGAACCGTCCGAATACGCAGAAAGAAGAGCCGCGGTTTGGGCCGCACAGCACGGGGGCCAGGATAGTCATCCTGAATAGAAGAGATGCGTTTCCGCTCATTAACGTCAATTTAATTTACAGCTTTTTCATTTTGGATTGTTTCCCCCCTACGTGCACGTTAGTAGCCTAACGATAATTGGAAGTGGCAAGTGAAATGTTGGCTTCTAAATGTCAACAACCAACCGATACAGTGAAGTGTGGCCATGTTTTTTTAGGTTATACCTTTCCAGCTTTATTGGGCTACTCAAGGACTCCACTTGGTACTTATGCTAAACTAACTTTTTGTATGTCATAGAATGAGCCCGAAAGCTCTAAATAGTAGTTGATAGTAAAACAATTGTTCCCTAATGGTTGTCATTGAGGGCTCGAAGCCTGAGTTTCTATTTGACTGTTTCAGTTTGAGAATAAATGAGACTCTATGGGAACGAGGCCTACTCACACGTACACAACCCCGGACCAGAGCAACATTCTTTGGCCCTATCGACAAAAACATTTCTCAAACTGGAATTATTAACCCACAGCACCAGAGTTTCACACAGCTCTCGTCATATACATGTATAACTATTTTCTGAGTTATTTAGTTCGACAGGCCACGGGGTAGAGACAATGGCCCATACTGACGGTGTGTAATTGAGTCCAACGGATTCAACTGGGTTGCATATCAAACCGATAGTCCAACACTTAGGCTATTTGTAACATTTTATTCCACAAGATGGGCTAAACGACAAATGGAGATTATGCACAATTATGATAAAGTCAAATGTGGCTATCCAGTTCAGACAAGGCATCGGACTTTCTAGGAAACGGCCCACACATATTAATAAAACGTGAATAATGGCTTTATATTGCTAGTTGAACAACTTCAGATGGTTTTTGGTAGAATAGACACCAACAATACATTATGTTCCATGTAGACTGTACGAATTTTAAAAAGCCATACATAAACCACGCAGTTTTAACCAACAAGCGAATTAATTTAATTAATACATTTTTCTTAAGCTTATTATATACATGCATACATACACACTTCAAGACTAATCATAGTGAGTATTATAGTTGGGAATACTAAATCAGACGTGTACTGTAGGTCTAAATTCAGAGAAGCAAAGAGGAAAATATTAATTGTAGCTCACGGAATGTCTAACTAAACAATATTTCGTTAAACTTTGGAAATCATAAACAGGTCATTTCCAATGCATCTCAAAGGAAGAAAAACAGTGCGTAATGACCAAAGACTAAGTCATTTAAGTTTTGAAAACCGAGTGGCGTAGCGATCTAAGGCACTGCATCTCAGTGCAAGAGGTGTCACTACAGTCCCTGGTTCGAATCCAAGCTGTATCACATCCGTCCGTGATTGGGAGAGCCATAGGGCAGCGCACAATTGGGCCAGCGTCGTCCGGGTTTGGCCGGGTTCTTAACTGACTTTCCTAGATAAAAACAATTTTTATACCAAACAGGGTTTTCTCGTGTATTAAAAGTACAGCATATGACCATTGTTTACCAGTCGAACTATTTGTCTTAATCTACATTTATTTTTGCAGTGACTTACATCGGCGCCTCTCTCGTCAAGCTGCAACATCGGGGGAAATCGAACTATTGGCAAGATCTGGGGGGACCCGTGACTGCCTCTAGCATGATGTCATACCTCAAACAGCCCCCCTACGGCATGAATGGCCTAGGGCTCAGCGGCGCCGCCATGGACCTACTGCACCCGTCTGTGGGCTACCCAGGTAGGGAGAAGCGCCTCGCATCCGCCGGTGTTTGAGTGGAATGTGTTAGAAAAACAGGTTCTGGATGTGAGGCTAGCTCGGTGCACGGCCCATCGCCCGGGGCTCACACACTCTGAGATGTCTCTCTCCAAATGGAAATGCAACTAATTAGGACAAACCTATAGTCAATAACCAAACATACATGTCTGAACAGCCAACGATAATGTCAGCAGTGTGAACGCTGGTGGTTTAGACCTGGTCCGGGCTTGAGAACACCACATGTTGGATAAAGATAATACTGATTTTGAGCGTAATAGGCTACAACTCGAAATCAAACGCTATTTGAAGTGGATTTACGCGTGGTTAGCCATGGAAACGTGAAAATAAATAGCCTAAAAATATATTGTATTTTTGGATAGTTTTATTTATTATAGTTGGTAGACTACATCGAATATATATATAATGAGATAAGAAATATCAAATTGTAACATAATAAAATGTTGACTGGTAGGACAAAAATAGACTAGCTCAATATTGCTCAAGTGGCACGAATTATTGTCTTAATATGATAAGTGTTTCTGCTCAAAATAGACAAATCATTTTAAAGCTTTCATTTCAAATCTCTTGCTCTCTGTTTCAGCGACGCCTAGAAAACAGCGTCGTGAACGGACCACGTTCACGCGCTCGCAGTTGGACATCCTCGAGTCGCTCTTTGCTAAAACTAGGTATCCGGATATCTTCATGCGCGAAGAGGTCGCACTGAAAATTAACCTTCCGGAATCCAGGGTCCAGGTAAAATGTCAACTTTTTAAAAACTGTATTCGCTCTGCTTTTTGGGAGACAGCGATTCATTAATCTCAGGGATTGGTTCAGGGATTAGGGTTGTTGTAACCAACTGAATGACGCACAGTATAGCCGCCCACCACTGTAACCCCTCTTATGCTCCATGGAAAACAGATTTAAGCCATACTTCTCACGGCGAGGAGTTAGCTTCAATAGTGCAGCAATGACGTTTCCCCATGAAGTCATTGAGCTTGTATTGGTGATTTGGTGAGCTATTGACTGGGTAGCCTCTATACATATAGTATTGGCTATACCATGTGACTATCTGAGGAATGGTGGTCTTATCTGTAGTTTATTCAATAGTTGTTATCAAACTGAACACTATCCAGGGTAGTGATGTACAGGCTAGACCTAGAATGTTAACACCAATTAAAGGTTCACTGTTGGATGCCATGAAAATACTCATCCTCCATATAGAAACTCCCAGTAAGTGTTTGGGTAAATGGCCGACGTTTCAGCATCACTTCTTCAGGGTGCTGACATGCCATTTATTTATATATATTTTTATATATATATCTTTGTTGAACTTAACATAAGTCTCTCACACACAATCCTATAGGCTACTCATGTTCTGAGCAAATGGGTTTTAAAAGGCATGAGGTCGGCACCAAGGCCAACCTCTCACCATTTTTAAGTTGTTGTTAGAATGCGTGTGAAACCAAATGCTCTACATGATCCTCCCCTCTTGGTGCTATAGAGTTTCTCCAGAGCAGAGTAACTCTATCACCTGTTATCTACAAGGGTGGCATCCCAAATGGCACCCTATTCCCTACATAGAGCACTACTTTTGACCAGGGCCCTATGGGACACCCTATGGACCCTGGTCAAAAGTAGTGCACCATGTAGGGAATAGGGTGCCATTTGGGACACACAAGGTATGAAACTAGAGAAGGGAACAGGCCTTGGTGGAAATTAACATTGATACCTAATAACACCAATTTTCCTCCATAATGTTGTTCCATCTTTTCTCTTTAGAAATGTACTGAGAGAGCCTGCTGTATCGGATGGCTGCGTTGCTAACTCTTGGTTTGGTTAGGTGTGGCATTTGGTTCTGTTTTAATGGTTGATAGGTTCTGTTTGGTTCTAGATGTGCTTTAACAGTTGATTCTTTGTTTGGATCTAGGTGTGGTTCAAGAACCGACGGGCCAAGTGTCGGCAGCAGGCACAGAGCGGCAACAGTACCAAGGCCCGTCCGGCCAAGAAGAAGTCATCTCCGGCGAGGGAGAGCACCGGGTCGGAGAGCAGCGGACAGTTCACCCCGCCTGCCGTCTCCAGCGCAGTCTCCTCCTCTTCTTCCTCCTCCTCCACCAATCACGCGGGGGCGGGCCTCAGTAACACCTCTACCTCCATCAGTACCGTCTCGTCCATTTGGAGTCCCGCCATCTCCCCGGGCAACGGCCCGTTAACACCCGCCTCAGCCCCGCCGCTCGCCGAGCCCCCAGGACCCCCGTCCAACGCCTCCTGCATGCAGCGGTCGGGGTCGGTCTCGGCCGCCACCTCCTATCCCATGTCCTACAACCAGACGACAGGCTACGGCTCCTACAACCCTACCCCATCCAGCTCCTACTTCAGCGGGGTGGACTGTGGCTCCTACCTGGCCCCCATGCACTCTCACCCACACCACCAGCTCAGCCCCATGACGGCCTCTTCTATGTCGGGTCACCCGCACCACCACATCAGTCAGTCTTCAGGACACCACCACCACCACCACCACCAGGCTTATGGAGGCTCCGGCCTGGCCTTCAATGGCTCAGACTGCTTGGATTATAAAGAGCAGACAGCGGCCTCCTCGTGGAAACTCAACTTTAATGCCAGTGACTGCTTGGACTACAAAGACCAGGCCTCCTGGAGGTTCCAAGTCTTGTGAGGACTACAAAGACCAGGTCTCCTGGAGGTTCCAAGTCTTGTGAGGACTACAAAGACCAGGGGACTCATGTCTTGTGATTGGTTTACTTTTTTTTCTTCCTTCTGTATTTTCTCTCCTTCCCTATTTGGTTTCCTCACTCATAATTTGTTGATTTTTAAAGAGAAAAAAGTATATGAACTTTAAAAAGTAACAGCAATTATAGTTTGGATGGACAGAAGCTCATTGATTGGACTTATTTTTATTATTTTAAATAAACGGTCCCTTTATAGCTTATGAAAACAACTTGAGAGGAGAGAGGTCTGTGGACTTGATTGAAAAGTCGTTTTTACTTTTGTCAATGAAGAAATGTTTCGACCTTTTAACTATGGACTGTTTTAACAAATGTTGTTTCAACCAAACCTCTGTGACCACTAGAGTCCTCCTGTCCTGGCTCTGGCGATGCGCTCGTGTCTGTCTCTAGAATGAGGATTACCTTCCGGTCACCGTGCCAGTGCACGCGCTGCTTACCTCCGTCCATTTCCAATCAAATCGTGTTTTTATTTCTGAAATGTGTTATTTTTAGGATGAAAGAGATTTTAGTCAGCGACGTAAAGGCGCTGAAATATGTATATATGTATTTGGGTCAGTTACAGTGACCACGTTTAGTTGGTGTTTCTGAATTTGAAATTGTTTAATAAGAACTTTGAAACAACTATAGCCGATGTAAATCTTTCCAAATATTCCAAAGATGACGAATTGGCCATGAAGTTCCATTTTTATATACGTTTTCCTTTATAGAAAAAAAAATACATTAGACTACTTGAAATGTCTTGGAAAAACGAAATAAGAAAATTATAGAAGCAAAAAATGTATTGGCTCATGTTCAATCAGGATTGCAGTTTTTCAAAAGGAAAATATCTTTTAAAAGTTAAAACATATTTCAAACATACCTCCTAACTCTGGCATTTGTCAATCGTAAAATTTGACATTTTAACAGTAGCACTTGACTTCCTGTTGGAGTCAAATTTAATCATTTTTAAGAATGTGGATTTAATGTTCCAAAATGCCAGTGAAATGTTGACTGTATCTCAAGGCGATCACCCTTATCCATTCAATAAAGACCCGTCAACTCATATTTCTCACTGGATTCTGTGTTTGACCCGAATTAGCAGTTTCACCCAGTGCTTGACTTGGCCTGATATAGGTGCCTGTACTGGTGTTATGTGCAGATAGGCCAAGCCTGTGTCCTAATTTATGTAGGCATTCCTGTTTCCATGTAAACAAGTCACACTTTGTTTTATATGCTTGTTGAAATGTTAATTAGACTAAGTGTAGGCCTAACGGGGTGAATTGATGCAAATGACTCCCATAATTAAAACAAGTTAAAATACATCGTGTAGGCCTACAGGACATATTACATTTAAGAGTGTTTGTTTATTTAATCCCTGTGGTCAAATTGAAACGCTGAAATCATTTATTGCTTTAGGGAAATTAAACGTATTTTCTTTTGACATGCAGCGTTAAAACGCTTTAAATATTGAGTCTGTCACATTTTGATCACGGAGTAATTGAATGCGCATATAATTACAAACGCGCGGTATTTCAGTGTAGCGCCGAGAGTCGCGTTTATCCAAAATAACCTGGAAGAATTTCACCGCCTCTGATGCGGTAATTACGTAGGTGGGGCCGGGTTAGCGGGTCAAAAAGCGGAGAGGGAGGCAGCTCGAAGGCATAAAACCATTTTTAAAAAAAAGGGAAAATCGGCGGCGTTTTGCCAAGGTTGTTAAGACGTGCATGTTTTAACGGTGTGCGAAGGCCACGCGGATAATGATACTGCCAGAGGAAGATCCAACATTGTTGAACTCTGAAGGCTAAGACCAAAAACAATCATTGACAAGGCACCGTTCTTTATTAGTTGTAGGCTTTGGAGTTATAGTAGATTGAATTGGACTATTTCATTTTAGCGGCACAGGATCTTCTAGGAATACAGGCATAATGCACAGGCCATCTATTTGCAACAAACCTGAAAGTTGATTAAGGGACCTATCAACAAATCCCAGAATGCCCCTTTAATGATGAATAGTATGCAGTACCAGCTAAATAAACACACTGGTTTGCGTCACAAATGGCACCTATATTTCCTACATAGTGGAGAATAAAAATGGAATAGGGTGCCATTTGAGATGCGCGGCCTCTCGCTAACTAGAACATTATACTGTTTGTTGGAGTATGCCCACGTGCGCTGTGAGACATCTGAGACACCGCGAGTGTACACAAACACGCAGGCAGAATCTGTCAAATTTGCAACCAATCTTGGGTATTAAAAAAAAAAAGGAATTCGAGTATTCTGCAGCCTCGTGCCCTTACGTGAAACACTTTCCAACAAACACGACCAGGACTTGAGAATTAGAAATTGGACTTGGCACAACGGAATTGGTTTGACGCATAGGTCAGGTGGAACATTCGATTTAAAACATTTTTCAGAACGGTCCATTTCATGGTCTTTTACTTTATAATTTCGTTAAATAAATAGTAGCCTATGTCTCCTATATTTAGCCGATTAAGAAACATAAGGCTACCATTTCGTTTTTAAAATACTGTTGGGACTTAGTAATTCATAAAATGTCTCTAATTATGAAAAAAGTAGATTATGTAATGTGTTGCCCTATTCGGTTTAAACTCGCATAGTTCCATACTCTCTCACTATCTGTCCTGTTGTCCATTAGTTCTGTATAAACTCGCATATTCCATACTCTCTCACTATCTGTCCTGTTGTCCATTAGTTCTGTATAAACTCGCATATTCCATACTCTCTCACTATCTGTCCTGTTGTCCATTAGTTCTGTATAAACTCGCATATTCCATACTCTCTCACTATCTGTCCTGTTGTCCATTAGTTCTGTATAAACTCGCATATTCCATACTCTCTCACTATCTGTCCTGTTGTCCATTAGTTCTGTTTAAACTCGCATATTCCATACTCTCTCACTATCTGTCCTGTTGTCCATTAGTTCTGTATAAACTCGCATGTTCCATACTCTCTCACTATCTGTCCTGTGTTGTCCATTAGTTCTGTATAAACTCGCATATTCCATACTCTCTCACTATCTGTCCTGTTGTCCATTAGTTCTGTTTAAACTCGCATATTCCATACTCTCTCACTATCTGTCCTGTTGTCCATTAGTTCTGTATAAACTCGCATGTTCCATACTCTCTCACTATCTGTCCTGTGTTGTCCATTAGTTCTGTATAAACTAACCACGCAAGGGATAAGGGACTGGATTAGCTTGAATCCGTTATGTTTTAAACATCCACCCATGAAATAAAATAAAGTCCTTTTCGTTCAGACAAATACATGCTATATAATAAAAATAAATACAGTAACATATGACTAGGATAATTGGCTTTGCACATGTTGGCAATGGCAGCATATGTTAGTTCCTCCACTTCCGATACAGCGATAGAATAGCATGTACAATTTCATACAGAAAACAGGCAGCCCAATTCTGATCTTTTCCCCCCACTAATTGATCTTTTGACCAATCAGATCAGCTCAAAAAAGATCTGATGTGAAAAGACTTGTGATTGGTCAAAAGAGCATAATATTGGGCTGCCTGTGTAAACGCAGCCTTAAAGAGACGCTCTGTAATGGATTATTTCAGCTGTGTTTACACAGGCAGTCAAATTCTGATATTTTTGCCCTATTATTGTCAAAAGAAATCTGAACTGATTGGTCAAAAGACCAATTAGTGGCAAAATATCAGATTCGGGCTACCTGTGTAAACGCAGCCTAAATTGCTGTATTTTCTCTCTGCTTCATCATTATATTACCACTAAAAGCTCAATGTAGCGACACCAGTTGGAAGCTAAGTGAGGTGAGCAGGAACTTGCAGGCCACAGCCAATGGAACAGCACACATTCTTTTGCCATGGCCTTTTAGGTGTAAAGGTCAAACCTTGGGGCTAGATTAAATCCCATTGTCCATTTTCAGCTATGCCCCTCTTAAAGGCAATGTTTCCGCATTCACACTAAACGCTAAACATGTATCAATCGAAAAATGACCTTAAGGGGCTCTACTGAGTCTGCATGGCTGAAGTGTTACAGATTGCATTAGAAATGTAAAGGTAATTTCCGATTGAGCCAATATATGCAGTGTTTACTGTAAATGCAGTCTCCGCTAACGCGGGAACATTGCCTTTAAGTGTCAATCGCGCTTTAACGTGGCTCTTTTGCATTACAGATAAACTCTAGCTCTTAGCTGTCTATCCTCTCTAGTCACGTTTATAGCTGCCACTAACATGCGTCCTTCGTCCTGATCTTGTCAGTTTATACTTGGAAGATCTGATCACAATCAGTTCTCAATGAGTCTTTTAATCGTCTACAGCTGTCTGAAAATGTGAACACAATGTGGACACAATCAGGACTCTCTGCCATGTTAGCACCAGGGACTTTAATGATCTACGGGCCTATAATGTGTACAGTGTATGTCATCTTTAAGATCACTCCTTTAAACTTAACCTTATTCTTCCATAGTGACCTTTTCATGTTGTCAGAACCCTCCAAGCTCGTTTTAAAACAGCTTTTCTACATGTAATTGTCTAGATGATAGTCTGTAAAGGACAACCAGAGTCATATAGAAAACTAAACTGTCTCTCTGATGATAGTCTGTAAAGGACAGCCAGAGTCATATAGAAAACTAAACTGTCTCTCTGATGATAGTCTGTAAAGGACAGCCAGAGTCATATAGAAAACTAAACTGTCTCTCTGATAGTCTGTAAAGGACAGCCAGAGTCATATAGAAAACTAAACTGTCTCTCTGATAGTCTGTAAAGGACAGCCAGAGTCATATAGAAAACTAAACTGTCTCTCTGATAGTCTGTAAAGGACAGCCAGAGTCATATAGAAAACTAAACTGTCTCTCTGATAGTCTGTAAAGGACAGCCAGAGTCATATAGAAAACTAAACTGTCTCTCTGAGAGCAACAAAGTCCCACCGCTGTCAGTCATTAAATCCCGCCCTGTCACACCATTTATATTAATGAGTGGGATCAACAGCCTCAGACGGTGTCTGTGGGGATGACATCATAGGGCTGTATTGAGTCAAGAACAGATTCCATGTGGGTTAGAGATCTCTTGCTCCCTCCACCCTCCTGGATCACCAGGGCACCGTATCCCTCAGTGTGAACTGACCCTATGGCCTAGCTACTTTCTGCCTGAGTGAGCCTGGGCCGTGTTCCAAACAGCATCCTATGCCCTACTTTTAACCAGGGTCCATATACAGTAGTAGTGCACTATATAGGGCATAGGGTGCCATTGGAAGCATATATCCCCTAGATAGGCTCAAATACCTGTTGACGTTTTTCCAACTACCTTATCCAGGAAATGAACTGTGCTGAACTTTTTTTATTTTTTTTGCATACGTGAATGTGATTTGTATCAGTGAGTGTGGGAGAGCGTGTGTGGGAGAGCGTGTGTGGGAGATATGTGTATGAGAGAGAGATCCAGTGGGCCTTCCCTGAGATGGACCGATAGCACAACCTGCATGCTGGGACAGTCCTCCTCCTTTTCTCATCTAACCTTGTTTTTCATTGGCTGTCTAGCGTCGCCAGACCTCAGCATCTTCACGTGTTGATAGGTCAGTCTGAGGAGCGAGACGGCAGGGGGCCGGGCCTGGGAGGAGACTTACCTGAGGAAGAGGTTAAACAGAGTTTAACGGGGTCGTGTTCATTAGTGCACAACGTAGCAAAGCGTTTCGCAAACGGATTATTAACATTTCTTATTGGACAAGTCCAAAGTAGTCCCTCCCTGCTTGTCTGTTTTTCCCCCGTTTGGGGCCGAATGAACACGACCCTGTACTGACATGGTGTAGTCAGGAGTGACGGCTCTAGTTTCAATGGTGCTTTGTGATACGAGGCTGTCCTGTCCAGCCTTGGGTTTTGTTCGGCAGGTATTTTGGTTTTGTTTTATGCGTCAATTATGTCTGGGACTGGTACAAGAATCAAACGTTTTAGATTCCAATTGATAATTGGTGGTGTTGCGAGAGGTAATTAACAAGTGGCAGGGCAGCGTTTTCGAGACCCACAGTAAGCCAGGCAGCAGAGACTTTTCCCCCTCCGAGGAAGTTTGTAATTTAGAAAAATACTCACAATGTTTGACTTTTGAATGTCATCAACATTTTTTACCTGATTTGATACTAATCATAAATGGACACTTTCAACAGTGGTGAGCAACACAAGACCTCTTTAGTATTACACGTCAAAACTGCAATAAAAGGTTGAAATGCTTTTCTCCTGTTATGTGATGGTCAGGTCTATCCAAGTCCCAGAGAAAGCCTCCAAGCCCCAGAGAAAGCCTCCAAGTCCCAGAGAAAGCCTCCAAGCCCCAGAGAAGCCTCCAAGCCCCAGAGAAAGCCTCCAAGCCCCAGAGAAAGCCTCCAAGCCCCAGAGAAAAAGGAGCTTCCTTCCTATCTGAAAGCAGCTTACTCATCCCCATGACAACCCAGGGAGTGCATTCACAGTATTCCTACTAGGTTTGGATTGGTAAAGCCCAGCTGAGTGCACACCAAGTCTATGTCCAAAATTCCCTATATAGTGCACTACTTTTGACCAGGGCCCTATGGGACTAGGGTGCCATTTGGAACACAAGCTGGCTCTCCCTGACTGCTGCTTGCATCACACTCAAGACCCCAGACTCCCCTCAAGACCCCAGACTCCTAGACTCCCCTCAATACCCCCCAGACTCCCCTCAAGACCCAGACTCCCCTCAAGACCCAGACTCCCCTCAAGACCCTAGACTCCCCTCAATACCCCCCAGACTCCCCTCAAGACCCCAGACTCCCCTCAAGACCCCAGACTCCCCTCAATACCCCCCAGACTCCCCTCAAGACCCCAGACTCCCCTCAAGACCCAGACTCCCCTCAATACCCCCCAGACTCCCCTCAAGACCCCAGACTCCCCTCAAGACCCAGACTCCCCTCAATACCCCCCAGACTCCCCTCAAGACCCAGACTCCCCTCAATACCCCCCAGACTCCCCTCAAGACCCAGACTCCCCTCAATACCCCCCAGACTCTCCTCAATACCCCACAGACTCCCCTCAAGACCCAGACTCCCCTCAATACCCCCCAGACTCCCCTCAATACCCCCCAGACTCCCCTCAAGACCCCCCAGACTCCCCTCAAGACCCAGACTCCCCTCAATACCCCCCAGACTCCCCTCAAGACCACAGACTCCCCTCAATACCTCCCAGACTCCCCTCAATACCCCCCAGACTCCCCTCAAGACCCAGACTCCCCTCAAGACCCAGACTCCCCTCAATACCCCGCAGACTCCCCTCAAGACCCAGACTCCCCTCAATACCCCCCAGACTCCCCTCAAGACCCAGACTCCCCTCAATACCCCCCAGACTCCCCTCAATACCCCCCAGACTCCCCTCAATACCCCCCAGACTCCCCTCAAGACCCAGACTCCCCTCAATACCCCCCAGACTCCCCTCAAGACCCAGACTCCCCTCAAGGCCCAGACTCCCCTCAATACCCCCCAGACTCCCCTCAATACCCCCAGACTCCCCTCAAGACCCAGACTCCCCTCAATACCCCCCAGACTCCCCTCAATACCCCCCAGACTCCCCTCAAGACCCCCCAGACTCCCCTCAAGACCCAGACTCCCCTCAATACCCCCCAGACTCCCCTCAAGACCAAGACTCCCCTCAATACCTCCCAAACTCCCCTCAATACCCCCCAGACTCCCCCCAAGACCCAGACTCCCCTCAAGACCCAGACTCCCCTCAATACCCCGCAGACTCCCCTCAAGACCCAGACTCCCCTCAATACCCCCCAGACTCCCCTCAAGACCCAGACTCCACTCAATACCCCCCAGACTCCCCTCAATACCCCCCAGACTCCCCTCAATACCCCCCAGACTCCCCTCAAGACCCAGACTCCCCTCAATACCCCCCAGACTCCCCTCAAGACCCAGACTCCCCTCAAGGCCCAGACTCCCCTCAATACCCCCCAGACTCCCCTCAATACCTCCCAGACTCCCCTCAAGGCCCAGACTCCCCTCAATACCCCACAGACTCCCCTCAATACCCCCCAGACTCCCCTCAATAAGGCCCCCAGACTCCCCTCAAGACCCAGACTCCCCTCAAGGCCCAGACTCCCCTCAATACCCCCCAGACTCCCCTCAATACCCCCCAGACTCCCCTCAATACCTCCCAGACTCCCCTCAAGGCCCAGACTCCCCTCAATACCCCACAGACTCCCCTCAATACCCCCCAGACTCCCCTCAATAAGGCCCAGACTCCCCTCAAGACCCCCCAGACTCCCCTCAATACCCCCCAGACTCCCCTCAATACCCCCCAGACTCCCCTCAAGACCAAGACTCCCCTCAATACCCCCCAGACTCCCCTCAATACCCCCCAGACTCCCCTCAATACCCCCCAGACTCCCCTCAAGACCCAGACTCCCCTCAATACCCCCCAGACTCCCCTCAAGACCCAGACTCCCCTCAATACCCCCCAGACTCCCCTCAATACCCCCCAGACTCCCCTCAATACCCCCCAGACTCCCCTCAAGACCCAGACTCCCCTCAATACCCCCCAGACTCCCCTCAAGACCCAGACTCCCCTCAATACCCCCCAGACTCCCCTCAAGACCCAGACTCCCCTCAATACCCCCCAGACTCCCCTCAATACCCCCCAGACTCCCCTCAATACCCCCCAGACTCCCCTCAAGACCCAGACTCCCCTCAATACCCCCCAGACTCCCTCAAGACCCAAACTCCCCTCAAGGCCCAGACTCCCCTCAATACCCCCCAGACTCCCCTCAATACCCCCCAGACTCCCCTCAAGGCCCAGACTCCCCTCAATACCCCCCAGACTCCCCTCAATACCCCCCAGACTCCCCTCAATACCCTCCAGACTCCCCTCAATACCCCCCAGACTCCCCTCAATACCCCCCAGACTCCCCTCAATAAGGCCCAGACTCCCCTCAATACCCCCCAGACTCCCCTCAATACCCCCCAGACTCCCCTCAAGACCCAGACTCCCCTCAATACCCCCCAGACTCCCCTCAATACCCCCCAGACTCCCCTCAAGGCCCAGACTCCCCTCAATACCCCCCAGACTCCCCTCAATACCCCCCAGACTCCCCTCAATACCCCCCAGACTCCCCTCAAGACCCAGACTCCCCTCAATACCCCCCAGACTCCCCTCAATACCCCCCAGACTCCCCTCAAGACCCAGACTCCCCTCAATACCCCCCAGACTCCCCTCAATACCCCCCAGACTCCCCTCAAGGCCCAGACTCCCCTCAATACCTCCCAGACTCCCCTCAATACCCCCCAGACTCCCCTCAAGACACAGACTCCCCTCAAGACCCAGACTCCCCTCAATACCCCGCAGACTCCCCTCAAGACCCAGACTCCCCTCAATACCCCCCAGACTCCCCTCAAGACCCAGACTCCCCTCAATACCCCCCAGACTCCCCTCAATACCCCCCAGACTCCCCTCAATACCCCCCAGACTCCCCTCAAGACCCAGACTCCCCTCAATACCCCCCAGACTCCCTCAAGACCCAAACTCCCCTCAAGGCCCAGACTCCCCTCAATACCCCCCAGACTCCCCTCAATACCCCCCAGACTCCCCTCAAGGCCCAGACTCCCCTCAATACCCCCCAGACTCCCCTCAATACCCCCCAGACTCCCCTCAATACCCTCCAGACTCCCCTCAATACCCCCCAGACTCCCCTCAATACCCCCCAGACTCCCCTCAATAAGGCCCAGACTCCCCTCAATACCCCCCAGACTCCCCTCAATACCCCCCAGACTCCCCTCAAGACCCAGACTCCCCTCAATACCCCCCAGACTCCCCTCAATACCCCCCAGACTCCCCTCAATACCCCCCAGACTCCCCTCAAGGCCAGACTCCCCTCAATACCCCCCAGACTCCCCTCAATACCCCCCAGACTCCCCTCAATACCCCCCAGACTCCCCTCAATACCCCCCAGACTCCCCTCAAGGCCCAGACTCCCCTCAATACCCCCCAGACTCCCCTCAATACCCCCCAGACTCCCCTCAATACCCCCCAGACTCCCCTCAAGGCCCAGACTCCCCTCAATACCCCCCAGACTCCCCTCAATACCCCCTAGACTCCCCGCAAGGCCCAGACTCACCTCAATACCCCCCAGACTCCCCTCAATACCCCCCAGACTCCCCTCAAGGCCCCGGCTACTAGGCTCCCCTCAAGGTGTTTGACTTGGATGGCCCAGTTATAATACTGCACATGGAGGGCTTCTTTCCTTCTTTGAGGTAATCACTGATCTGACAAGGGTTGATTGGGGGAAGCAATGAGATGGAAAATGTACCCAACACCAAACAAATCAGTCACTAAGTAATATTACATCTGATATAGTAGGCTATAGGCTAGGCTACATCCCAGAGAGAGAGACAGAGGGACAGAGAAACAGACACGAGAGACAGACAGACGGACAGAGACACAGAGACAGACAGAGAGAGACAGAGGGACAGAGAAACAGACAAGAGATACAGAGAGAGGCAGAGGGACAGACAGAGAGACAGACAGAGACAGACAGAGAGAGACAGAGACAGAGACACAGAGACAGAGACACAGAGTGAGAGACAGAGAGAGAGAGAGAGAGAGACAGACAGACAGACAGACAGACAGACAGACAGACAGACAGACAGACAGACAGACAGACAGACAATATTACTATATTGATATTGATTACTACATTGTTGGGTTTAGAGCTTGTAAGAAAGACAGTTCACTGTAGTTGTGCACGTGACATTAAAATGTCAAACTAAACCCATAGAGTAGCTGTTGCACATGGGAGAAGCAAGATAACGTGGATGATGACGGATAATGATGGGTGGGTAAGACACGCACGCTGGAGGCTAGCTTCATTTCCAAACGCTAACAAGGCCGTCCCCCACTACACCACGCCACACCAATATAGTAATAGCACTGTCCTAATAGGCTCATCTCTTCTACTACACTACACCACGCCCCACCAGTATAGTAATAGCACTGTCCTAATAGGCTCATCTCTTCTACTACACTACACCACGCCCCACCAGTATAGTAATAGCACTGTCCTAATAGGCTCATCTCTTCTACTACACTACACCACGCCCCACCAGTATAGTAATAGCACTGTCCTAATAGGCTCATCTCTTCTACTACACTACACCACGCCCCACCAGTATAGTAATAGCACTGTCCTAATAGGCTCATCTCTTCTACTACACCAGTATAGTAATAGCACTGTCCTAATAGGCTCATCTCTTCTACTACACTACACCACGCCCCACCAGTATAGTAATAGCACTGTCCTAATAGGCTCATCTCTTCTACTACAATTCACACCGCCCCACCAGTATAGTAATAGCACTGTCCTAATAGGCTCATCTCTTCTACTACACTACACCACGCCCCACCAGTATAGTAATAGCACTGTCCTAATAGGCTCATCTCTTCTACTACACTACACCACGCCCCACCAGTATAGTAATAGCACTGTCCTAATAGGCTCATCTCTTCCAGCCACCTCAGGTTGCTGGTATCTTTCAGAGTGGGGAGTCTATTAAAGACCTACTCAATATATTTATTATTACACTTGAAGGGCAGTTTCCTGGACACAGATTTAGGCCGGGATTCAACCTGACCAGGGGTTGTCGACAATGAGGCTTTTAAAGGCAATTTCCGGTTGAGCCGACACGTGTACCGTGAATAGAGATCTCCGCGAATGCACCGCGCAGTCAGATAAATATATACATTTGCGATATTTTCTGATTTTATTGGACAGATGGAGAGGATGACAGTGGGGAAAGAGAGAGGCTGAGTCAAAGGGCAGCAGATAAACCTGCTGACACCGTAGACGTGTGTGCTGGAGGCTGTGGTCTTAGACCTGTCTGCTCTCAGGTGACAGAGATTTCCTAACAGCAGAGAAATCTGTTATGTGGGTTTCATCAAAATAGTGTATATATTAATAAACTTGAGCGGATGGTTTCCCCAGACAGATTAAACCGAGTCCTGGACTGAAAAACTTGGTTCTCTATAATGGGTTTTAGCCCAGGACTAGGTGTAATCTGAGATTATTTAACTATTTGTAGTCCTAGCCTACACCTCAAGGCCTACAGTAGACATATAAAAACAGATATCAAATGTAGCCCAATTACTTGTATTCCAGTTTTTGTAGGTTTTATTTGAAGATGTCAAGTCATTGCATTATGTGATATCAGGCTACAGTAGTTGTTTGAAAGTGACATATATCAGGAGATAAAACCAAGGACATATCACTTATACAAACAGCTGCTCTCTGAGTATCACTCACCAAAACACAACCCTTTCTGTTTACATAAGACAAGTATTAGCCTTGTATCAGCAGACAGAAATGGATTTATTTTCACCAATCTCTCTCCCAAAACGATTGACTCCGAAAAAACATACAATGATTATTATTTTTTGAACCCAAACAAAACAACACAAAGAAAGAAAACACAGAAACCAACCCATCCTGACTGACTGGTCTTTTCTGTCCATTTCACCATACTTTCCAGCATCGGATTGGTTGTTGTATATATATTTTAGAAGTAAATCCTCTTAGAATGCAGAGTAAATAGATTAGGACACAGTGGCGGATTAGGGTCTGCGCGGTGCTGTCAGATTAGTCCCGAGCGCAGCGCGTCGACAGCTCGTGACAAGGCCATGGCTGCTGTTCAGGAAAGGGGCTCGAGCTGCTCCGTTCGGCGCACAGGGCTGCTGCCCGTGTTCACCGCTTAAAAATCGCTTGTTATATTATTGGCTTCCGTTCATGAATAAAAAACGTCGGCAGCCCGTAATCTCGACACATACACACAGTAGCCTACACGGTACACAGTACAATACCGTAGGCCACATCATCTGATAAACTACAGAGAGACCAAACATTCACTGCCTCAGCATGCCTAATGAAAGTGGGTTTGACATATTATAGTGTGCAACAAATACAAGGGACAGGCCTAAAAGCCATAAACACAAGATACAAAACCTCTTTAATACAGCAATACAACAGGCTAGTTTACAGCTCTGTATTAGGATACTGTAAAAGGTGACCAGGGTCAATCATGAAAAACAAAAAGCCAATTCACTGCACTGTTTTAAACAAGGCTGGGATTAAAGTACAATTCAATGAAATGGGCAGAAAATGTAAAACACCATTTTTCAGCAGGAGGGCTGGGTGAGAGAACAGATGGGGCTGGACAGGGCTAGGCATAAATATCCTATACAACCTTCTGTTAAAATAAAACCTACTAGCAAGACATTAGCATAATTATTCACATTTGACTTAGACTTAAATTCATAATTCTTAGGCTAATCACGCATCAACATTTCAGGATAGAGCTAAATCAGTTATCAGATATATTTACAGAATATATTTGATTAAAATAATGCATTAAAAAAGATGGAGTTTACAGTCGAGAAAGAAAAGGTCAAAGACCAAAATTAACCACTTTCAGCTTCCCTGAGTCTTCGTTCACCTGAGATGGGTAAAGAAAGAGGGGGAAGAAAGAGGGGTAAAGAAAGAGGGGGAGGAAAGAGGGGGAGGAAAGAGGGGTAAAGAAAGAGGGGGAGGAAAGAGGGGTAAAGAAAGAGGGGGAAGAAAGAGGGGTAAAGAAAGAGGGGGAGGAAAGAGGGGTAAAGAAAGAGGGGGAAGAAAGAGGGGGAAAGAAAGAGGGTGAGGAAAGAGGGGTAACGAAAGAGGGGGAAAGAAAGAGGGTGAGGAAAGAGGGGGAAAGAAAGAGGGTGAGGAAAGAGGGGTAAAGAAAGAGGGGTAAAGAAAGAGGGGTAAAGAAAGAGGGGGAAGAAAGAGGGGTAAAGAAAGAGGGTGAGGAAAGAGGGGGAAAGAAAGAGGGTGAGGAAAGAGGGGGAAAGAAAGAGGGTGAGGAAAGAGGGGTAAAGAAAGAGGGGTAAAGAAAGAGGGGTAAAGAAAGAGGGTGAGGAAAGAGGGGTAAAGAAAGAGGGGGAAAGAAAGAGGGTGAGGAAAGAGGGGTAAAGAAAGAGGGGGAAAGAAAGAGGGTGAGGAAAGAGGGGTAAAGAAAGAGGGTGAGGAAAGAGGGGTAAAGAAAGAGGGGGAAAGAAAGAGGGTGAGGAAAGAGGGGTAAAGAAAGAGGGGGAAAGAAAGAGGGGGGAAGAAAGAGGGGGAAAGAAAGAGGGGGAAAGAAAGAGGGGGGAAGAAAGAGGGGGAAAGAAAGAGGGGGAAAGAGGCAGGTTTACTTGAAGGTCTACTCAAACTGATCACATTCACACTACGTCTATTCAGTGCTTCAGCTATAGGTTTCTTAATGCTGTACATTTCCAGGGTTTCCATAAGTCCTGGTTAGAAGACCCTCTGGGTAACTTGTAACAGGTATTTCTAGAAAACATTGTAATTTGGGGAAAGTTACATTAATTATTTTCCTGATCAAAATCATGTACAACCTTTGACGTAATAATCAACATGACCTACTCTAACATCTCTGTCAACCAGGATCAGTAAATCAACATGACTTACTCTAACATCTCTGTCAACCAGGATCAGTAAATCAACATGACTTACTCTAACATCTCTGTCAACCAGGATCAGTAAATCAACATGACTTACTCTAACATCTCTGTCAACCAGGATCAGTAAATCAACATGACTTACTCTAACATCTCTGTCAACCAGGATCAGTAAATCAACATGACCTACTCTAACATCTCTGTCAGACAGGATCATTTCTGAAAGAGAGACAAAGATGGAACACGTGGTTTAGGCGAGCTGCACCTATGGTAAGCATGTTTAACATAATATAATAATATGCCATTTAGCAGACGCTTTCATCCAGAGAGACTTACAGTCAAGCTGCATACATATTATATATGAGTGGTCCCGGGAATCAAACCCACTACCCAGGAATCAAACCCACTACCCTGGTGTTACAAGCTCCGTGCTCTACCAAATGAGATAGATAGATATAGATAGATACCAACCAACGCACACACACTATCAGTAGGCCTCAATCATACAGACACTCACTCTCACTCTCCCCTCCTCTCCCCTCCCCTCCCCTCCAAACCATTGTCACTCAGGGCGACCTCCCCAGCCTTGAGCGTGAGTTAATAGTGGTTATGATTGACATTAAAACCCTAACAACGTTAACTAGACACATATTTAAACAGCAATGCAAATTCTTCCTCCAATAGCCTACAGTCTGGATTACTAAGTGACTGTGTGATTCAGTGGTGCTGGTGCCGAGACAATCTCCCACTAATCTCCCTATTCCCTATCTAGTGCACTACTATACACCAGAGCCCTATTCCCTATCTAGTGCACTACTATACACCAGAGCCCTATTCCCTATCTAGTGCACTACTATAGACCAGAGCCCTATTCCCTATCTAGTGCACTACTATACACCAGAGCCCTATTCCCTATCTAGTGCACTACTATACACCAGAGCCCTATTCCCTATCTAGTGCACTACTATAGACCAGAGCCCTATTCCCTATCTAGTGCACTACTATAGACCAGAGCCCTATTCCCTATCTAGTGCACTACTATAGACCAGAGCCCTATTCCCTATCTAGTGCACTACTTTTGACCAGGGCCCTATGGGATTCCCTATGGGCCTTGGTCAAAAGTAGTGTGTGTACACACACACACACACACACACACACACACACACACACACACACACACACACACACACACACACACACACACACACACACACACACACACACACACACACACACACACACACACACACACACACACACCTGTTTGTCTCCATGGTCATGCCTGATCAGTGCTCAGGGTCCCGGTGTTGCTCTCCTCCAGTGGCCAGCTCCTGTTGGTTGGTCCTGCTCTGCTGATTGACCAATCACAAGAGAGACAGTCAGAATGTGCAGAGATCTACTGGATCAAGCAGATGGCCAAGGTATCTACCAGTAGTAAGTAACCATCCTGGATGGCCAAGGTATCTACCAGTAGTAAGTAGCCATCCTGGATGGCCAAGGTATCTACCAGTAGTAAGTAACCATCCTGGATGGCCAAGGTATCTACCAGTAGTAAGTAACCATCCTGGATGGCCAAGGTATCTACCAGTAGTAAGTAGCCATCCTGGATGGCCAAGGTATCTACCAGTAGTAAGTAACCATCCTGGATGGCCAAGGTATCTGCCAGTAGTAAGTAACCATCCTGGATGGCCAAGGTATCTGCCAGTAGTAAGTAACCATCCTGGATGGCCAAGGTATCTACCAGTAGTAAGTAACCATCCTGGATGGCCAAGGTATCTACCAGTAGTAAGTAACCATCCTGGATGGCCAAGGTATCTGCCAGTAGTAAGTAACCATCCTGGATGGCCAAGGTATCTGCCAGTAGTAAGTAACCATCCTGGATGGCCAAGGTATCTGGCAGTAGTAAGTAACCATCCTGGATGGCCAAGGTATCTACCAGTAGTAAGTAACCATCCTGGATGGCCAAGGTACCTACCAGTAGTAAGTAACCATCCTGGATGGCCAAGGTATCTGCCAGTAGTAAGTAACCATCCTGGATGGCCAAGGTATCTACCAGTAGTAAGTAACCATCCTGGATGGCCAAGGTATCTACCAGTAGTAAGTAACCATCCTGGATGGCCAAGGTATCTGGCAGTAGTAAGTAACCATCCTGGATGGCCAAGGTATCTGCCAGTAGTAAGTAACCATCCTGGATGGCCAAGGTATCTACCAGTAGTAAGTAACCATCCTGGATGGCCAAGGTATCTGCTCGTATTAAGCGCCCAGAACGGCTCATAGGAGCAGGGGCCTGTTTCTATAGCAGGAGGCTTCGCCTCATCTGGACCTGAAGGGTTTCTCAGAACTTTGACAGCTCTGTTATTGAGATCAGGACAACAACATTAAGGTAAGAAACCGTATACAATTCGTTTTTCTGTTTTTCTGTTGGTAATTCTAATATGTATTATTTTTTTTTTTTTCGATTGATAAAATTAATCTTTGAAATGAACCTTTGATAACAAGCCGAGTAGACAGTCAGCCAAAACGAGGCAAGGTTGCTAGCTAGTTGATTTATCTCTTCTCTTGTCTTTTTCATGTTCATGTTTTCTTTGATAGCTGTACAAAATACAATGCTCATATTGACAATTTGAAGAGCATTTGTCATTAGGTATTAGCTTGAGCTAAAACAAACTGGCTATTGTCTGATTGGATTTGTAGCTAGAAGAGTAGTAGCTAGCTAGCTAAGAAGAGAGTGCTGCAGCAGGATTGCTATTTCACCAGTAAAATGTATGATACCGATATAATTATTAGCTAGAAAGATAGATAACTAGCTACATATCTCATTAGGTAGCCACCTCTTTATCTGTGATATGATTCCTAAAAATAGTAAGCCAGCTGTCATTAGAAGCCAAAACAAACTGGCCAGTGATTTGATATGTAGCTAGCTAGATAGATATGTAGCTAGCTAGATAACTACATCGCTAGACCTCGTATTAGGTGTCTGTTTATCTGTGATATGATTCCTAAAAATAGTAGCCAAGCCTGCTGGCTGTTAATTGCAAGAATGAATCTAGCCTTTATTTAATTTAAAGAGGCAAGTCAGTTAAGAACAAATTCTTATACCCCGGCCAAACCCGGACAACGCTAGGCCAATTGTGCGCCGCCCTATGGGACTCCCAATCACAACCGGATGTGATGCAGCGATGCCTCTTGCACTGAGATGCAGTGCCTTAGACCGCTGCGCCACTCGGGAGCCTGATGATAGCTAACTAAGCCAGCTAGATAATTACTTTTGAAAGGTCAGGCTCAGAAAGTACTTGATAATGATGCATTGTTGGTATGCACTATTAGACCTGTATATAAATGTGGTCTATGTTTTTTTAAATATACTCTCTCTCTGTCTGGTGGACTGTCAGCTCTCAGATCTTCATGAGGAGACAGTCAATAGAAGCTGTCCCCACAGTGACAAGGACAGGCAGAGGCTGGAGAGACTGGACAACATGCTGCAGACAATCACACCCTCACCGGACACACCGACACAGTCTAGGTGAGCCTAGGTGAACCTTAAAGTACTGGAGGACTACTGTAGAAATTGTTGTCTTTGTTACAGGAAAGATGGAAAGGAGAATATGACATGGTTTGTGTAGCACCAGAATGCAAGGGTAAGCAGTTACGCATCGTAGGGGACCGAAATTGTTTTAGGTTGTGGCCCTCTAGTAAATATGTGACTCATTACAGACATAGACACGAGTAAAGGGACTCCTAGTCTTCACCCAGTAGCTCACATTGTCACTGGTCATTTCGCTTCACCCCAGGCCGATTCATACCAAAGTCTATAAAAATGGAACCTGATGCATCTCTGCTTGGCACTCAGCATTCAGGAGATGGGGGGTAAGGCACTGAGATAGACTAGTGTCTTGGCCAGGGGGTGTACTGAGGAGATAGACTAGTGTCCTGTCCAGGGGGTGTACTGAGGTGATAGACTAGTGTCCTGTCCAGGGGGTGTACTGAGGTGATAGACTAGTGTCCTGTCCAGGGGGTATACTGAGGAGATGGACTAGTGTCCTGTCCAGGGGGTGTACTGAGGTGATAGACTAGTGTCCTGTCCAGGGGGTATACTGAGGTGATAGACTAGTGTCCTGTCCAGGGGGTATACTGAGGAGATGGACTAGTGTCCTGTCCAGGGGGTATACTGAGGAGATGGACTAGTGTCCTGTCCAGGGGGTGTATTGAGGAGATAGACCAGTGTCTTGTCCAGGGGGTATACTGAGGAGATGGACTAGTGTCCTGTCCAGGAGGGTGTACTGAGGAGATAGACTAGTGCCCTGTCCAGGGGGTGTACTGAGGAGATAGACTAGTGCCCTGTCCAGGGGGTATACTTATACACAGTGGTGGAAAAAGTACTCAATTGTCGTACTTGAGTAAAAGTAAAGATACCTTAATAAAAAATGACTCAAGTAAAAGTGAAAGTCACCCAGTAAAATACTACTTGAGTAAAAGTCTAAAAGTATTTTGTTTGAAATATACTTAAGTATCAAAGTAAAAGTATAAACCATTTAAAATTACGTATATTAAGCAAACCAGTCGGCACAATTTTGTTATCTTTTTTTTATTGACGGATAGCCAGGGTATACTCCAACACTCAGACATCATTTACAAACGAAGCATTTGTGTTTAGTGAGTTTGCGAGATCAGAGGCAATAGGGATGACCTGGGATGTTCTATTGATAAGTGTGTGAATTGGACCATTTTCCTGTCAAAATGTAACAACTTCTTTTGGGTGACAGGGAAAATGTATGGAGTAAAAAGTACGTTATTTTCTTTAGGAATGTAGTGAGGTAAAGTACAGATACCCCAAAAAACTACTTAAGTAGTACTTTACACCACTGCTTGTACATCAAGCTTCCACGCTCCATAAACATTAAGAAGGAAAGAAATTCCACAAATTAACTTTTAACAACACACACCTGTTAATTGAAATGCATTCCAGTTGACTACCTCATACAGCTGGTTGAGAGAATGCCAAGAGTGTGCAAAGCTGTCATGAAGGCAAAGGATGGCTACTTTTAAGAATCTCAAATATAAAATATATTTTGATTTGTTTAACACTTTTTTGGTTACTACATGATTCCATATGTGTTATTTCATAGTTTTGATGTCTTCACTATTATTCTACAATGTAGAAAATAGTAAAAATAAAGAAAAAACCTTGAATAAATATATAAACACAATTGTATAAGGAATTGGCAACTCGTTCTCATTCTGAGAAATAAGGTTGGACACTTGACACTTTCAACATCTGAACAAAGTGGGCAGGATAATATGCTGTTGCAGTTGGAGATGGACAGTAAAGGGGCTTCATAACAATTAAACTGTTCTGCCTTGTTAACTAGCAAATAGATCCACGTTGGCTGAACAAAACATTAAGAACACCTGCTCTTTCCATGACACACTGACCAGGTGAATCCAGGTGAAAGCTATGATCCCTTATTGATGTCACTTGTTAAATTCACTTCAATCAGTGTAGATGAAGAGAAGAGACAGGTTAAAGAAGGATTCTTAAGCCTTGAGACAATTGAGACATGGATTGTGTATGTGTGTCATTCGGGAGTGAATGGGCAAGACCAAAAAATGTAAGTGCCTTTGAGCGGGGTATAGTAGTAGGTGTCAGGCACACTGGTTTGTGTCAAGAACTGCAATGCTGCTGTGTTTTTCACGTTCAACAGTTTCCTGTGTGTATCAAGAATGATCCACCACCCAAAGGACATCCAGCCAACTTGACACAACTGTGGGAAGCATTGGAGTCAACATGAACCAGCTTCCCTGTGGAACGCTTTAGACACCTTGTAGTCTCTCTTTATGTAGTGTTGTGGTGTCTTGCTTGTCGTGATGTGTGTTTTGTCCTATATTTTTATTTCTAATCCCAGCCCCCGTCCCCGCAGGAGGCCTTTTTTCTTTTGGTAGGCCGTCATTTTCAATAAGAATTTGTTCTTAACTGATTTGCCTAGTTAAATATATATTATGGTTGTGGAAGGCTTATATTCAGCCTAGATATAATTTAACAAGCTCTGAATTAATTAGGTTATTGCTGATTGTTTGCATTTGACCTTTAATTGTGCAACAAAGCTTATTTTGCTAAAACGTTTTTTTAAAAATGGAGATATACTGTATATGGTGAATTGCCCATAAGTTTAGATATGATTTTTAGGCCACAGCCGTAGCTGACACTACGGCCTTCAGGGCTGGGCTGTGTGCCTCCATCTCTACTCTTAGATCCCAGCTAGACGGGTTCAATCTGAACCTGGAACTGTGTTTCTTGGTTAAACCAGACTGTGACATTACAGGGACTAAAATACATCTGACCCAGTATCAGTGGTTAAGGGGGCAACTTCTATGCTATTTAATCCACTACACTAGGCTTGCCTTCCAGCTAAATAGAAACGTCAGCCAATTCCCAAAGACAGTAGAAACAGAGAGAATGGGGAGACGATGTGCTACTTCCTCTTTTCAACATTAGTCAGATAGAGGAACGTTGGTCCCCTTCCCAGATTTCCGTCTCTTCCTCCTCTCTCTCTCTTCCTCCTCTCTCTCTCTCTCCCCCAAACCGTCATTGTTTCTCGTCTCCATCTCTTCTCGCTGAGCCAAACGGGAGGAATAATGCCCCCCCTCCTCCATCTCACTAAGCTGTCATTGGCTCCACATAACAAACAATGAAACTTCATCGGAGACCAGATTACCATAGTTTCAATAAAAACTAACAAATTGAGAGAAAAAAAGAATGTAAAACAGAAAAGGCAAAAGGGAAGAGGGGAAATGGATGGTCTCCTCTCTCTCTGTAGTTATGATGTTTGGGGAGGTATCTTGATCTGTGTGTCTTAGGCAGTGTCAGCTGTCCAGGGGAGAACCTGGGTATAGTCCAGGAGAGAACCTGGGTATAGTCCAGGGGAGAACAGGGGTATAGTCCAGGAGAGAACCTGGGTATAGTCCAGGAGAGAACCTGGGTATAGTCCAGGAGAGAACCTGGGTATAGTCCAGGGGAGAACAGGGGTATAGTCCAGGAGAGAACCTGGGTATAGTCCAGGAGAGAACCTGGGTATAGTCCAGGGGAGAACATGGGTATAGTCCAGGAGAGAACCTGGGTATAGTCCAGGGGAGAACAGGGGTATAGTCCAGGAGAGAACCTGGGTATAGTCCAGGAGAGAACCTGGGTATAGACCAGGAGAGAACATGGGTATAGACCAGGTGAGAACATGGGTATAGACCAGGGGAGAACCTGGGTATAGTCCAGGAGAGAACCTGGGTATAGTCCAGGGGAGAACAGGGGTATAGTCCAGGAGAGAACCTGGGTATAGTCCAGGAGAGAACCTGGGTATAGACCAGGGGAGAACATGGGTATAGACCAGGGGAGAATCTGGGTATAGACCAGGGGAGAACCTGGGTATAGTCCAGGGGAGAACCTGGGTATAGACCAGGGGAGAATCTGGGTATAGTCCAGGGGAGAATCTGGGTATAGACCAGGGGAGAACCTGGGTATAGTCCAGGGGAGAATCTGGGTATAGACCAGGGGAGAATCTGGGTATAGACCAGGGGAGAATCTGGGTATAGTCCAGGGGAGAACCTGGGTATAGACCAGGGGAGAACCTGGGTATAGACCAGGGGAGAACCTGGGTATAGACCAGGGGAGAATCTGGGTATAGACCTCTCCTCTCCTCTCCTCTAGTCCCACCGTTTCATTCGTTCATGTTTGTGAGTGTTGTTCCTAAACACAGAGATGATGCCTCTCCTCTCCTCTCCTCTCCTCTCCTCTAGTCACACCGTTTCATTCTTTCATGTCTGTGAGTGTGTTGTTCCTAAACACAGAGATGATGCCTCTGCTCTAGAGACGGAGCGGTTTGAGAGGCAAAATGGGGCTTTAATGTGTCTGGTCCACTACAGACTTAGTTATGGACTGTCTCAATGTCTCCGGTCCACTACAGACTTAGTTATGGACTGTCTCAATGTCTCCGGTCCACTACAGACTTAGTTATGGACTGTCTCAATGTCTCCGGTCCACTACAGACTTAGTTATGGACTGTCTCAATGTCTCCGGTCCACTACAGACTTAGTTATGGACTGTCTCAATGTCTCCGATCCACTACAGACTTAGTTATGGACTGTCTCAATGTCTCCGGTCCACTACAGACTTAGTTATGGACTGTCTTAATGTCTCCGGTCCACTACAGACTTAGTTATGGACTGTCTCAATATCTCCGGTCCACTACAGACTTAGTTATGGACTGTCTCAATGTCTCCAGTCCACTACAGACTTAGTTATGGACTGTCTCAATGTGTCTGGTCCACTACAGACTTAGTTATGGACTGTCTCAATGTCTCCGGTCCACTACAGACTTAGTTATGGACTGTCTCAATGTCTCCAGTCCACTACAGACTTAGTTATGGACTGTCTTAATGTCTCTGGTCCACTACAGACTTAGTTATGGACTGTCTTAATGTCTCTGGTCCACTACAGACTTAGTTATGGACTGTCTCAATTAGAGGTCAACTGATTAATCGGAATGGCCGATTAATTAGGGCCGATTTCAAGTTTTCATAACAATCGGAAATCGGTATTTTTGGACGCCGATTTGGCCGTTTAATTATTTTTTTTAACCTTTATTTAACTAGGCAAGTCAGTTAAGAACACATTCTTATTTTCAATGACGGCCTAGGAACAGTGGGTTAACTGCCTTGTTCAGGGGCAGAACGACAGATTTTTACCTTGTCAGCTCAGGGATTCAATCTTGCAACCTAACAGTTAACAATGTCCAACGCTCTAACCACCTGCTTTACGTTGCACTCCACAAGGAGCCTGCCTGTTACGTGAATGCAGTAAGAAGCCAAGGTAAGTTGCTAGCTAGCATTAAACTTATCTTATAAAAAACAATCAACCATAATCACTAGTTAACTACACATGGTTGATGATATTACTAGTTTATCTAGCCTGTCCTGCGTTGCATATAATCGCTTAGGTACACGTTGCTACAACCATAAACATCAATGCCTTTCTTAAAATCAATACACAAGTATATATTTTTAAACCTGCATATTTATTTAATATTGCCTGCTAACATGAATTTCTTTTAACTAGGGAAAATGTGTCACTTCTCTTGCAAACAGAGTCAGGGTATATGCAACAGTTTGGGCCGCCTGGCTCGTTGCGAACTAATTTGCCAGAATTTTACGTAATTATGACATAACATTGAATGTTGTGCAATGTAACAGAAATAACGTTTTGTTTTCGAGATGATAGTTTCCAGATTCGACCATATTAATGACCAAAGCCTCGTATTTCTGTGTGTTATTATGTTATAATTAAGTCTATGATTTGATAGAGCAGTCTGGCTGAGCGGTGGTAGGCACCAGCAGGCTCGTAAGCATTCATTCAAAATAGCACTTTCGTGCGTTTTGCCAGCAGCCCTTCGCAATGCATTGTGCTGTTTATGACTTCAAGCCTATCAACTCCCAAGATTAGGCTGGTGTAACCGATGTGAAATGGCTAGCTAGTTAGCGGGTGCGCGCTAATAGCGTTTCAAATGTCACTCGCTCTGAGACTTGGAGTAGTTTTTTCCCTTGCTCTACATGGGTAACGCCGCTTCGAGGGTGGCTGTTGTCGATGTGTTCCTGGTTCAAACCCAGGTAGGAGCGAGCATCCACGACCCATTTTCAATGCCATGGCTGAGGGAATGAGGTTCTCACCCAAGATTTGACGGTACATGGCCCCGTCCATCGTCCCTTTGATGCGGTGAAGTTGTCCTGTCCCCTTAGCAGAAAAACACCCCCAAAGCATAATGTTTCCACCTCCATGTTTGACGGTGGGGATGGTGTTCTTGGGGTCATAGGCAGCATTCCTCCTCCTCCAAACACGGCGAGTTGATGCCAAAGAGCTCCATTTTGGTCTCATCTGACCACAACACTTTCACCCAGTTGTCCTCTGAATCATTCAGATGTTCATTGGCAAACTTCAGACGGGCATGTATATGTGCTTTCTTGAGCAGGGGGACCTTGCGGGCGCTGAAGGATTTCAGCCCTTCACGGCGTAGTGTGTTACCAATTGTTGGTGCCTATGGTCCCAGCTGCCTTGAGATCATTGACAAGATCCTCCTGTGTAGTTCTGGGCTGATTCCTCACCGTTCTCATGATCATTGCAACTCCACAAGGTGAGATCTTGCATGGAGCCCCAGGCCGAGGGAGATTGACAGTTCTTTTGCGTTTCTTCCATTTGCGAATAATCGCACCAACTGTTGTCACCTTCTCACCAAGCTGCTTGGCGATGGTCTTGTAGCCCATTCCAGCCTTGTGTAGGTCTACAATCTTGTCCCTGACATCCTTGGAGAGCTCTTTGGTCTTGGCCATGGTGCAGAGTTTGGAATCTGATTGATTGATTGCTTCTGTGGACAGGTGTCTTTTATACAGGTAACAAACTGAGATTAGGAGCATTCCCTTTAAGAGTGTGCTCCTAATCTCAGCTCGTTACCTGTATAAAAGACACCTGGGAGCCAGAAATCTTTCTGATTGAGAGGGGGTCAAATACTTATTTCCCTCATTAAAATGTAAATCAATTTATAACATTTTGACATGCGTTTTTCTGGATTGTTTTGTTGTTATTCTGTCTCTCACTGTTCATATAAACCTACCATTAAAATGATAAACTGATCATTTCTTTGTCAGTGGGCAAACGTACAAAATCAGCAGGGGATCAAATACTTTTTTCCCTCACTGTATATATGTACATACAGAGCATGTCCACACGTCCCACCACCACATGTCCCACCACCACACGTCCCACCACCACACGTCCCACCACCAAGTCCCACCACACGTCCCACCACCACGTCCCACCACACGTCCCACCACACGTCCCACCACCACACGTCCCACCACACGTCCCACCACCACACGTCCCACCACCACACGTCCCACCACCACGTCCCACCACACGTCCCACCACCACACGTCCCACCACCACGTCCCACCACACGTCCCACCACACGTCCCACCACCACGTCCCACCACCACACGTCCCACCACCACACGTCCCACCACCACACGTCCCACCACCACACGTCCCAACACACGTCCCACCACCACACGTCCCACCACCACGTCCCACCACATGTCCCACCACCACACGTCCCACCACCACACGTCCCACCACCACGTCCCACCACACGTCCCACCACACGTCCCACCACACGTCCCACCACCACATCCCACCACCACACGTCCCACCACCACACGTCCCACCACCACGTCCCACCACACGTCCCACCACCACACGTCCCAACACACGTCCTGAGACAATGACAACGTTGAGACACGTACCTGGCTTCAGAAAGGTACCTAATCCACATTTTGTTGTGTTACAGACTGAATTGAAAATGGATGATATAGATTTTATTTTTCACCCCTCTACACACAATAGCCCATAATGACAAAGTGAAAACATGTTTTTATAATTTTTTGCAAATTGATTGAAAATGAAATACAGAAATATCTCATTTACATATGTATTCACACCCCTGAGTCAATACTTTGTAGAAGAGATTATTGTCCTGCTGAAAAGTGAATTCATCTCCCAGTGTCTGGTGAGGAGCAGACTGAACCAGGTTTTCCTCTAGCATCTTGCCTGTGCTTCATGTCCCAGTGTCTGGTGAAGAGTAGACTGAACCAGGTTATCCTCTAGCATCTTGCCTGTGCTTCATGTCCCAGTGTCTGGTGAGGAGCAGACTGAACCAGGTTTTCCTCTAGCATCTTGCCTGTGCTTCATGTCCCAGTGTCTGGTGAGGAGCAGACTGAACCAGGTTATCCTCTAGCATCTTGCCTGTGCTTCATGTCCCAGTGTCTGGTGAGGAGCAGACTGAACCAGGTTATCCTCTAGCATCTTGCCTGTGCTTCATGTCCCAGTGTCTGGTGAGGAGCAGACTGAACCAGGTTTTCCTCTAGCATCTTGCCTGTGCTTCATGTCCCAGTGTCTGGTGAGGAGCAGACTGAACCAGGTTTTCCTCTAGCATCTTGCCTGTGCTTCATGTCCCAGTGTCTGTTGAGGAGCAGACTGAACCAGGTTATCCTCTAGCATCTTGCCTGTGCTTCATGTCCCAGTGTCTGGTGAGGAGCAGACTGAACCAGGTTATCCTCTAGCATCTTGCCTGTGCTTCATGTCCCAGTGTCTGGTGAGGAGCAGACTGAACCAGGTTTTCCTCTAGCATCTTGCCTGTGCTTCATGTCCCAGTGTCTGGTGAGGAGCAGACTGAACCAGGTTATCCTCTAGCATCTTGCCTGTGCTTCATGTCCCAGTGTCTGGTGAGGAGCAGACTGAACCAGGTTATCCTCTAGCATCTTGCCTGTGCTTCATGTCCCAGTGTCTGGTGAGGAGCAGACTGAACCAGGTTATCCTCTAGCATCTTGCCTGTGCTTCATGTCCCAGTGTCTGGTGAGGAGCAGACTGAACCAGGTTATCCTCTAGCATCTTGCCTGTGCTTCATGTCCCAGTGTCTGGTGAGGAGTAGACTGAACCAGGTTATCCTCTAGCATCTTGCCTGTGCTTCATGTCCCAGTGTCTGGTGAGGACCAGACTGAACCAGGTTATCCTCTAGCATCTTGCCTGTGCTTCATGTCCCAGTGTCTGGTGAGGAGCAGACTGAACCAGGTTATCCTCTAGTATCTTGCCTGTGCTTCATGTCCCAGTGTCTGGTGAGGAGTAGACTGAACCAGGTTATCCTCTAGCATCTTGCCTGTGCTTCATGTCCCAGTGTCTGGTGAGGAGCAGACTGAACCAGGTTATCCTCTAGCATCTTGCCTGTGCTTCATGTCCCAGTGTCTGGTGAAGAGCAGACTGAACCAGGTTTTCCTCTAGCATCTTGCCTGTGCTTCATGTCCCAGTGTCTGGTGAGGAGTAGACTGAACCAGGTTATCCTCTAGCATCTTGCCTGTGCTTCATGTCCCAGTGTCTGGTGAGGAGCAGACTGAACCAGGTTATCCTCTAGCATCTTGCCTGTGCTTCATGTCCCAGTGTCTGGTGAGGAGCAGACTGAACCAGGTTATCCTCTAGCATCTTGCCTGTGCTTCATGTCCCAGTGTCTGGTGAGGAGCAGACTGAACCAGGTTATCCTCTAGCATCTTGCCTGTGCTTCATGTCCCAGTGTCTGGTGAGGAGCAGACTGAACCAGGTTATCCTCTAGCATCTTGCCTGTGCTTCATGTCCCAGTGTCTGGTGAGGAGCAGACTGAACCAGGTTATCCTCTAGCATCTTGCCTGTGCTTAGCTCCATTCTGTTTCTGTTTGAATCCTGAAAAACTCAAGGGGTGTGAATACTTTCTGAAGGCACTTTACATGCATGTGTACGGAAATAGAATTACTTAAATACTAAAGTTAGCACGCTCACACACAGACGCACACACACGCAGACGCACACGAATGCAGACGCACACACTCATACACGCATACAGACGCACACACACACACCATGATGCCAGTCTGTCTGTCCTGTGAGCTAGGCCCTGTTGGTTGTCCATTGGTCGGTCCATCCTCTGTCTGTCTGTCTGTCTGTCTGTCTGTCTGTCTGTCTGTCTGTCTGTCTGTCTGTCTGTCTGTCTGTCTGTCTGTCTGTCTGTCTGTCTGTCTGTCTGTCTGTCTGTCCTGGGAGCTAGGCACTGTTGGTTGTCCATTCGTCGGTCCATCCTCGTCCTGTCTGTCTGTCCCCTAGTGTGGAACCACACCTCGTTACTCCCTCTAAGTGTGGACGGTGGCTCATCTGACACGCACGCATGCACACGCACACACACACACACACACACACACACACACACACACACACACACACACACACACACACACACACAAAGAGGTTACACATCTGTGTCACCAGATAGATAGAGGGTCTGATAAAGAGAGAAATTGAGTAAAGCAATAGAGAGAGAAAGAGACAGAGAGAGAGAAAGAAAGAGAGATACAGTGAGAAGGGGAGAGAGAGAAAAAGAGAGACAGTGAGAAGGGGAGAGAGAGAAAAAGAGAGCGAGAGAGAGAGAGAAAGAAAGAAAGAGAGAGACAGAGAATAGAGAGAGAGAGGAGAAGGAGTCAGAGGGACAGGGAGGAGAGGAACACTGCAGTTAACAGGCTTTTCCCTGATGCGAGACAGCCAAGACGAGAGAGAGGTAGGAGAGGAGGAGGAGGAGAGATAAAACTCCACTCTTCACCACAGAGAAAGATCCTGCAGCTACACCAGCCATTGTGTTGGAGAAACAGGAGAGGAGAGGAGGAGAGGAGGAGAGGAGGGAGAAGAGACGTGAGAGTTGGCTTCTCTTCTTGGCTAAACGCTGAACGCTCGAAGAAAGAAAGGAATCTTCCCTCGCACTCGTTCGCTAGTCCCCCTCTCACAATGGAGTATCTAACCAAATCAACACACTTGTCAGCCAGATGTGTAGAAGCGATTTCCACCCACACACAAAGCGCTGCAAAGCATTGTCTGTGTGTGTGTGTGTGTGTGTGTGTGTGTGTGTGTGTGTGTGTGTGTGTGTGTGTGTGTGTGTGTGTGTATATGTGTGTGTGTGTGTGTGTGTGTGTGTGTGTGTGTGTGTGTGTGTGTGTGTGTGTGTGTGTGTGTGTGTGTGTGTGTGTGTGTGTGTTGAAAGCCAGGAGAGAGGCTCTGACAGCTCTGTCAAGGGTTTTACAGTTGGAGAAGAGAGGGAAGACTTGAACGAGTGTATTATAGACTATATAACAGATGTCATTAAGAGTGTATTATAGACTATATAACAGATGTCATTAAGAGTGTATTACAGACTATATAACAGACAGATGTTATTAAGAGTGTATTATAGACTATATAACATATTTCATTAAGAGTGTATTATAGACTATATAACAGATGTCATTAAGAGTGTATTATAGACTATATAACAGATGTCATTAAGAGTGTATTACAGACTATATAACAGACAGATGTTATTAAGAGTGTATTATAGACTATATAACATATTTCATTAAGAGTGTATTATAGACTATATAACATATTTCATTAAGAGTGTATTTTTGACTATATAACCGATGTCATTAAGAGTGTATTATAGACTATATAACATATTTCATTAAGAGTGTATTTTTGACTATATAACAGATGTCATTAAGAGTGTATTATAGACTATATAACAGATGTCATTAGGAGTGTATTATAGACTATATAACAGATGTTATTAAGAGTGTATTATAGACTATATAACATATTTCATTAAGAGTGTATTATAGACTATATAACATATGTCATTAAGAGTGTATTATAGACTATATAACAGATGTAATTAAGAGTGTATTATAGACTATATAACAGATGTCATTAAGAGTGTATTATAGACTATATAACAGATGTTATTAAGAGTGTATTATAGATTATATAAAAGATGTAATTAAGAGTGTATTACAGACTATATAACAGATGTCATTAAGAGTGTATTATAGACTATATAACATATGTCATTAAGAGTGTATTATAGACTATATAACAGATGTCATTAAGAGTGTATTATAGACTATATAACAGATGTCATTAAGAGTGTATTACAGACTATATAACAGATGTCATTAAGAGTGTATTATAGACTATATAACAGATGTTATTAAGAGTGTATTATCAACTATATAACATTAAGAGTGTATTATAAACTATATACCAGATGTCATTAAGAGTGTATTATAGACTATATAACAGATGTCATTAAGAGTGTATTATAGACTATATAACAGATGTCATTAAGAGTGTATTACAGACTATATAACAGATGTCATTAAGAGTGTATTATAGACTATATAACAGATGTTATTAAGAGTGTATTATCAACTATATAACATTAAGAGTGTATTATAAACTATATACCAGATGTCATTAAGAGTGTATTATAGACTATATAACAGATGTCATTAAGAGTGTATTATAGACTATATAACAGATGTCATTAAGAGTGTATTATAGACTATATAACCGATGTTATTAAGAGTGTATTATAGACTATATAACATATTTCATTAAGAGTGTATTATAGACTATATAACAGATGTCATTAAGAGTGTATTATAGACTATATAACAGATGTAATTAAGAGTGTATTACAAACTATATAACAGATGTCATTAAGAGTGTATTATAGACTATATAACAGATGTCATTAAGAGTGTATTATAGACTATATAACATATTTCATTAAGAGTGTATTATAGACTATATAACAGATGTCATTAAGAGTGTATTATAGACTATATAACTGATGTCATTAAGAGTGTATTATAGACTATATAACAGATGTCATTAAGAGTGTATTACAGACTATATAACAGATGTCATTAAGAGTGTATTATAGGACTATATAACAGATGTTATTAAGAGTGTATTATAGACTATATAACAGATGTCATTAAGAGTGTATTATAGACTATATAACAGATGTCATTAAGAGTGTATTATAGACTATATAACAGATGTAATTAAGAGTGTATTATAGACTATATAACAGATGTCATTAAGAGTGTATTATAGACTATATAACAGATGTCATTAAGAGTGTATTATAGACTACATAACAGATTTCATTAAGAGTATTATAGACTATATAACAGATGTCATTAAGAGTGTATTATAGACTATATAACAGATGTCATTAAGAGTGTATTATAGACTATATAACAGATGTCATTAAGAGTATATTATAGACTATATAACAGATGTCATTAAGAGTGTATTATCAACTACATAACAGATTTCATTAAGAGTGTATTATAGACTATATATATATATATTTTTAAATTATTTCACCTTTATTTAACCAGGTAGGCCAGTTGAGAACAAGTTCTCATTCACAACTGCGACCTAGCCAAGATAAAGCATAGCAATTTAACACATATAACAACACAGTTACACATGGAATAAACAAAACATACAGTCAATAATACAGTAGAACAAAAGAAAACAAAGTCTATATACAGTGAGTGCAAATGAGGTAAGTTAAGGCAATAAATAGGCCATGGTGGCGAAGTAATTACAATATAGCAATTAAACACTGGAATGGTAGATGTGCAGAAGATGAATGTGCAAGTAGAGATACTGGGGTGCAAAGGAGCAAGATAAATAAATAAATACAGTATGGGGATGAGGTAGGTAGATAGATGGGCTGTTTACAGATGGGCTATGTACAGCTGCAGTGATCACTGAGCTGCTCTGACAGCTGGTGCTTAAAGCTAGTGAGGGAGATATGAGTCTCCAGCTTCAGAGATTTTTGTAGTTCGTTCCAGTCATTGGCAGCAGAGAACTGGAAGGAAAGACGACCAGAGGAATTGGCTTTGGGGGCGACCAGTGAGATATACCTGCTGGAGCGCGTGCTACGAGTGGGTGCTGCTATGGTGACCAGTGAGCTGAGATAAGGCGGGGCTTTACCTAGCAGGGTCTTGTAGATGACCTGTAGCCAGTGGGTTTGGCGACGAGTATGAAGCGAGGGCCAGCCAACGAGAGTGTACAGGTCGCAGTGGAGGGTAGTGTATGGGGCTTTGGTGACAAAACGGATGGCACTGTGATAGACTGCATCCAGCTTGTTGAGTAGAGTGTTGGAGGCTATTTTATTTTATAGCCATATAACAGATGTCATTAAGAGTGTATTATAGACTACATAACAGATGTCATTAAGTGTGTATTATAGACTACATAACAGATGTCATTAAGGTCAACCATAAGGTTAGGTACACAAGACAAATGTGTATCGGGACTACTTCACAAATATTCAACAATCAGTTCTCCATTGTATGCATAGAGAATGGGTCATTTTAGTCAAATTGATTCAATTTATTCACTAAAAGGTCATTTGAACAGTATCTCCAAGCAGAACCTTACATGCTGTGGGTCTTTGTGGAATACGAATGCAGGTGATTTACTGAGAATGATTTCTACCTGCAGTGACATTATGCTGAAAGAACATTAGATTGATTCATGATGATATATATTTGCCCAGCATTTAGTGGTAGAGGGTAAGAATAGAGCTATGGATGAATAGAAACTACAACCAATGAAACAACCTTGGGTGTATTCATTAGTTGTACACCTTGGCAAACCGTTTTGCACCTGCTCATCTCTCCACCCATTCGGGGCCCAATGCCCAGCTTGTTGCGCATACTAAAAAAGCTCAACTTTGGCTATATTGTTGATTAAGATTATAGGGAAACTGACAAGATCAGGACCACTTCACACAAATTCAACAATCAAGTCTCCATTGTATGGCTAGAATGGGATCATTTAGTCAAATTGCTACAATTTATGCAATAACAGAATTTGAACGGTTTTCCTTTTTACCATGTCAACGTTCCAAGCTGAACTTTGCCTGCTGTGATCTTTGTGGCAGGTGATTGACAGAATTCTACCTGCAGTGAAATTATCCTGGAAATAACAGATTGATTCATGATGATATTTGTCCACCATTTAGTGGCAGAGGAATTGTTCTTTTAGCTATGCTAGCTCTACTAACGTGCAACACTGTAAATCAGCGAGCCTCTACATAATGAAAAGTAGCTTAAAACATTGTTGGACTGTAGTTTTTAGCCTAACGAGGGCCTCGTGACTTGACTTAGGACTCCAGTATATAGGACTCAGACTTGGACTGGAACACTAGGGACCTGGACTGGAACACTAGGGACTTGGGACTCTAGGACATGGACTGGAACACTAGGGACTTGGGACTCTAGGACATGGACTGGAACACTAGGGACTTGGGACTCTCGGACATGGACTGGAACACTAGGGACTTGGGACTCTAGGACATGGACTGGAACACTAGGGACTTGGGACTCTAGCACATGGACTGGAACACTAGGGACTTGGGACTCTAGGACATGGACTGGAACACTAGGGACTTGGGACTCTCGGACATGGACTGGAACACTAGGGACTTGGGACTCTCGGACATGGACTGGAACACTAGGGACTTGGGACTCTAGGACATGGACTGGAACACTAGGGACTTGGGACTCTAGGACATGGACTGGAACACTAGGGACTTGGGACTCTAGGACATGGACTGGAACACTAGGGACTTGGGACTCTAGGACATGGACTGGAACACTAGGGACTTGGGACTCTCGGACATGGACTGGAACACTAGGGACTTGGGACTCTCGGACATGGACTGGAACACTAGGGACTTGGGACTCTCGGACATGGACTGGAACACTAGGGACTTGGGACTCTCGGACATGGACTGGAACACTAGGGACTTGGGACTCTAGGACATGGACTGGAACACTAGGGACTTGGGACTCTAGGACATGGACTGGAACACTAGGGACTTGGGACTCTCAGACATGGACTGGAACACTAGGGACTTGGGACTCTAGGACATGGACTGGAACACTAGGGACTTGGGACTCTAGGACATGGACTGGAACACTAGGGACTTGGGACTCTTGGACATGGACTGGAACACTAGGGACTTGGGACTCTAGGACATGGTCTGGAACACTAGGGACTTGGGACTCTAGGACATGGACTGGAACACTAGGGACTTGGGACTCTAGGACATGGTCTGGAACACTAGGGACTTGGGACTCTAGGACATGGACTGGAACACTAGGGACTTGGGACTCTAGGACATGGACTGGAACACTAGGGACTTGGGACTCTAGGACATGGACTGGAACACTAGGGACTTGGGACTCTAGGACATGGACTGGAACACTAGGGACTTGGGACTCTAGGACATGGACTGGAACACTAGGGAATTGGGACTCTAGGACATGGACTGGAACACTAGGGACTTGGGACTCTAGGACATGGACTGGAACACTAGGGACTTGGGACTCTAGGACATGGACTGGAACACTAGGGACTTGGGACTCTAGGACATGGACTGGAACACTAGGGACTTGGGACTCTAGGACATGGACTGGAACACTAGGGACTTGGGACTCTAGGACATGGACTGGAACACTAGGGACTTGGGACTCTAGGACATGGACTGGAACACTAGGGACTTGGGACTCTAGGACATGGACTGGAACACTAGGGACTTGGGACTCTAGGACATGGACTGGAACACTAGGGACTTGGGTCTCTAGGACATGGACTGGAACACTAGGGACTTGGGACTCTAGGACATGGACTGGAACACTAGGGACTTGGGACTCTAGGACATGGACTGGAACACTAGGGACTTGGGACTCTAGGACATGGTCTGGAACACTAGGGACTTGGGACTCTAGGACATGGACTGGAACACTAGGGACTTAGGACTCTAGGACATGGACTGGAACACTAGGGACTTGGGACTCTAGGACATGGACTGGAACACTAGGGACTTGGGACTCTAGGACATGGACTGGAACACTAGGGACTTGGGACTCTAGGACATGGACTGGAACACTAGGGAATTGGGACTCTAGGACATGGACTGGAACACTAGGGACTTGGGACTCTAGGACATGGACTGGAACACTAGGGACTTGGGACTCTAGGACATGGACTGGAAGACTAGGGACTTGGGACTCTAGGACATGGGCTGGAACACTAGGGACTTGGGACTCTAGGACATGGACTGGAACACTAGGGACTTGGGACTCTAGGACATGGACTGGAACACTAGGGACTTGGGACTCTAGGACATGGACTGGAACACTAGGGACTTGGGACTCTAGGACATGGACTGGAACACTAGGGACTTGGGACTCTAGGACATGGACTGGAACACTAGGGACTTGGGTCTCTAGGACATGGACTGGAACACTAGGGACTTGGGACTCTAGGACATGGACTGGAACACTAGGGACTTGGGACTCTAGGACATGGACTGGAACACTAGGGACGTGGGACTCTCGGACATGGACTGGAACACTAGGGACTTGGGACTCTAGGACATGGACTGGAACACTAGGGACTTGGGACTCTAGGACATGGACTGGAACACTAGGGACTTGGGACTCTAGGACATGGACTGGAACACTAGGGACTTGGGACTCTAGGACATGGACTGGAACACTAGGGACTTGGGACTCTAGGACATGGACTGGAACACTAGGGACTTGGGACTCTAGGACATGGACTGGAACACTAGGGACTTGGGTCTCTAGGACATGGACTGGAACACTAGGGACTTGGGACTCTAGGACATGGACTGGAACACTAGGGACTTGGGACTCTAGGACATGGACTGGAACACTAGGGACGTGGGACTCTCGGACATGGACTGGAACACTAGGGACTTGGGACTCTAGGACATGGACTGGAACACTAGGGACTTGGGACTCTAGGACATGGACTGGAACACTAGGGACTTGGGACTCTAGGACATGGACTGGAACACTAGGGACTTGGGACTCTAGGACATGGACTGGAACACTAGGGACTTGGGACTCTCGGATTGGAGGTTTAGAGACTTGACTACATCACTGCATATCAATATTTGATGTGTTTCTACGATTGTCATCATGTTTACATTTGTGTGATCATGAAAGTGTGTGTGTGTTTATGTAAGTTGGTGTGTGTGTGTGTGTTTATGTGTGTTTATGTAAGTTGGTGTGTGTGTTTATGTGTGTTTATGTAAGTTGGTGTGTGTGTTTATGTGTGTTTATGTAAGTTGGTGTGTGTGTGTGTGTGTTTATGTAAGTTGGTGTGTGTGTGTGTTTATGTAAGTTGGTGTGTGTGTTTATGTAAGTTGGTGTGTGTGTGTGTGTGTTTATCTGTCCTTGGAAGGTGTAGGCCTGTCTGACAGTGTGAGACGTGTGTGTGCCAGACAAGGGGTATTGTGGTGTGTTGGGGTGTAAAGGAACCAGTTCATTGGAACCAGAGCCTGGTCTGTCTGGACACCAGTTCTGTTCATTAGAACCAGAGCCTGGTCTGTCTGGACACCAGTTCTGTTCATTAGAACCAGAGCCTGGTCTGTCTGGACACCAGTTCTGTTCATTAGAACCAGAGTGTGGTCTGTCTGGACACCAGTTCTGTTCATTAGAACCAGAGCCTGGTCTGTCTGGACACCAGTTCTGTTCATTAGAACCAGAGTGTGGTCTGTCTGGACACCAGTTCTGTTCATTAGAACCAGAGCCTGGTCTGTCTGGACACCAGTTCTGTTCATTGGAACCAGAGCCTGGTCTGTCTGGACACCAGTTCTGTTCATTGGAACCAGAGCCTGGTCTGTCTGGACACCAGTTATGTTCATTAGAACCAGAGTGTGGTCTGTCTGGACACCAGTTATGTTCATTAGAACCAGAGCCTGGTCTGTCTGGACACCAGTTATGTTCATTAGAACCAGAGTGTGGTCTGTCTGGACACCAGTTATGTTCATTAGAACCAGAGCCTGGTCTGTCTGGACACCAGTTCTGTTCATTAGAACCAGAGCCTGGTCTGTCTGGACACCAGTTCTGTTCATTAGAACCAGAGCCTGGTCTGTCTGGACACCAGTTATGTTCATTAGAACCAGAGTCTGGTCTGTCTGGACACCAGTTATGTTCATTAGAACCAGAGCCTGGTCTGTCTGGACACCAGTTCTGTTCATTAGAACCAGAGTGTGGTCTGTCTGGACACCAGTTATGTTCATTAGAACCAGAGCCTGGTCTGTCTGGACACCAGTTATGTTCATTAGAACCAGAGTGTGGTCTGTCTGGACACCAGTTATGTTCATTAGAACCAGAGTGTGGTCTGTCTGGACACCAGTTATGTTCATTAGAACCAGAGCCTGGTCTGTCTGGACACCAGTTCTGTTCATTAGAACCAGAGTGTGGTCTGTCTGGACACCAGTTATGTTCATTAGAACCAGAGCCTGGTCTGTCTGGACACCAGTTCTGTTCATTAGAACCAGAGTGTGGTCTGTCTGGACACCAGTTATGTTCATTAGAACCAGAGCCTGGTCTGTCTGGACACCAGTTCTGTTCATTAGAACCAGAGTGTGGTCTGTCTGGACACCAGTTATGTTCATTAGAACCAGAGTGTGGTCTGTCTGGACACCAGTTATGTTCATTAGAACCAGAGTGTGGTCTGTCTGGACACCAGCTAGATATTCATTGTGTATTAATGACCAGGGTTCCATGCTCCGTTAAGATACAGAAGTGTGTGATCTCCAGGACACACACATTGATCGGACCATTGTGTTTCTTACCTCTGTTAATATGCTCTGTCTGCTTGTGGCTATTTATGTGTGTGATCCACAATAACCCTGACACACACACATCCCTCGGGACACTGCTCTGTTAATATGCTCTGTCAATAACCCTGACACACACACACACACACACACACACACACACACACACACACACACACACACACACACACACACACACACACACACACACACACACACACACACACACACACACACACACACACACACACACACACACACACACACACACACACACACACCCATTGAGGCAGTGGTGCGTTGAAGACAAGCCTGGGTGGAAGGACAGTCTCCCCCAAGAGAAAGATAGAAAGGGAAAGAAAGAGAGAAAGAAAGAGAGGGAAGGAGAGAGAGAGAGAAAGAGAGAGAGGGAAGGAGAGAGAGAGAACGATAGGAGGAAAGAGTGAGAGGCAGTGGGAGAGAGAGAGATGGAAAGATGGAGAGAGAGAAAGACAGGAGAGAGGATAGGAGAAAGAGAGGGATGAAGAGAGAGAGACCCACACAATCCCATCTAATTGGCAACATTTGAAACATTAACATCAGTAAAGTGCTTCTCCTTTAATTCATTTCCCTCCTCCCCATCCCCCTCTCCTCTCCTCTCTCCCTCCCTCTCTCCCTCCGTCTCTCAAGTGGCACTGTCCAAGGGTAGGATGCGCTCCAGGTGAAACAGGGAAATCATGGAGGACATAATTAAGAGGGCTTAAGAGGAGGGCGGGAGTGTGTGTGTGTGTGTGTGTGTTCGGATCACACCGCATGTATACATTCTAAATCTCACACACACACTAAAACACACAGCCTCAGGTTTTGACCTCCTTGTGTGGAGTTAAATACCTTGATGGCCTCATTTGCTTGTCTATGAGCACACACACCTTGCGGTGTGTTTTAAGCGATGGTGAAGGACTCTAACATGTTGGCTTGCTTCTCATTTTAATGTTTCTTACACAGCCCTGGGCCCTGGAAATGTCTGCGTGTGGGTTAACATTTCTCTCCCTGCGTGTGTCTGTGTGTGTCTGTCTGTCTGTCTGTCTGTGTGTGTGTGTGTGTGTGTGTGTGTGTGTGTGTGTGTGTGTGTGTGTGTGTGTGTGTGTGTGTGTGTGTGTGTGTGTGTGTGTGTGTGTGTGTGTGTGTGTGTGTGTGTGTTGTGTGTTGTGTGTTGTGTGTGTGTGTGTGTTCAACAGCCCAGACTGATCCCCTCTGGTATGTGCTGAGTGTGTGTCACAGGGCAAGGCAGCAACCTGGAGTTGAGAAAACTGGCCCTTCAACATCTTTCCTCCCCCCCAGGAACCACCAAAACACACTTTAAACACATTCTGGAATAACTCGGTTTAGACCCATAATTAAACCAAGATTTGATGCCGTTTTCAGCACCAAAACACACCTTAAACACATTGTGGAGTTTTCCAGCAGCAGAAGCACCAGGGAGACTGTAATACAGGCTGACACACTATAAACACATTGTGGAGTTTTCCAGCAGCAGAAGCACCAGGGAGACTGTAATACAGGCTGACACACTATAAACACATTGTGGAGTTTTCCAGCAGCAGAAGCACCAGGGAGACTGTAATACAGGCTGACACACTATAAACACATTGTGGAGTTTTCCAGCAGCAGAAGCACCAGGGAGACTGTAATACAGGCTGACACACTATAAACACATTGTGGAGTTTTCCAGCAGCAGAAGCACCAGGGAGACTGTAATACAGGCTGACACACTATAAACGAGTTTTCCAGCAGCAGAAGCACCAGGGAGACTGTAATACAGGCTGACACACTATAAACACATTGTGGAGTTTTCCAGCAGCAGAAGCACCAGGGAGACTGTAATACAGGCTGACACACTATAAACACATTGTGGAGTTTTCCAGCAGCAGAAGCACCAGGGAGACTGTAATACAGGCTGACACACTATAAACACATTGTGGAGTTTTCCAGCAGCAGAAGCACCAGGGAGACTGTAATACAGGCTGACACACTATAAACACATTGTGGAGTTTTCCAGCAGCAGAAGCACCAGGGAGACTGTAATACAGGCTGACACACTTTAAACACATTGTGGAGTTTTCCAGCAGCAGAAGCACCAGGGAGACTGTAATACAGGCTGACACACTATAAACACATTGTGGAGTTTTCCAGCAGCAGAAGCACCAGGGAGACTGTAATACAGGCTGACACACTTTAAAGTGACATTTCAGGTATTCTTAGGATGATGGTGATGTTACATTAACACGATCAGTGATACAAATAAATAAAAAACATTATTCAATTCTCCAGGTTGGACTAATAATCAATAATGATTTAGGGTCGTTTTAAGCACCAAACCCCATTTCAAAATGTAAAACCTTGTTAAGCCTATTTTTAATACCAGGGCCAGTGAGCTTCAATTTGAGTTGAAATCCCATAGTACAACAGTAAAGGGATGTTTAGGCTACAGAAAAACATATCGTCATAACATTTGGTTTCTTTAATTTCATACAGATTCCTCATCTGTCTTTCACCCTACCTGATGTGATCTACAACAGACAGCGTTACCAACAGTATCCTACTCCATTACATCCGTCTTTCACCCTACCTGATGTGATCTACAACAGACAGCGTTACCAACAGTATCCTACTCCATTACATCCGTCATTTACCTACCTGATGTGATCTACAACAGACAGCGTTACTAACAGTATCCTACTCCATTACATCCGTCATTTACCTACCTGATGTGATCTACAACAGACAGCGTTACCAACAGTATCCTACTCCATTACATCCGTCATTTACCTACCTGATGTGATCTACAACAGACAGCGTTACCAACAGTATCCTACTCCATTACATCCGTCATTTACCTACCTGATGTGATCTACAACAGACAGCGTTACCAACAGTATCCTACTCCATTACATCCGTCATTTACCTACCTGATGTGATCTACAACAGACAGCGTTACCAACAGTATCCTACTCCATTACATCCGTCATTTACCTACCTGATGGGATCTACAACAGACAGCGTTACCAACAGTATCCTACTCCATTACATCCGTCATTTACCTACCTGATGGGATCTACAACAGACAGCGTTACCAACAGTATCCTACTCCATTACATCCGTCTTTCACCCTACCTGATGTGATCTACAACAGACAGTGTTACCAACAGTATCCTACTCCATTACATCCGTCATTTACCTACCTGATGTGATCTACAACAGACAGCGTTACCAACAGTATCCTACTCCATTACATCCGTCATTTACCTACCTGATGTGATCTACAACAGACAGCGGTACCAACAGTATCCTACTCCATTACATCCGTCATTTACCTACCTGATGTGATCTACAACAGACAGCGTTACCAACAGTATCCTACTCCATTACATCCGTCATTTACCTACCTGATGTGATCTACAACAGACAGCGTTACCAACAGTAGCCTACTCCATTACATCCGTCATTTACCTACCTGATGTGATCTACAACAGACAGCGTTACCAACAGTATCCTACTCCATTACATCCGTCATTTACCTACCTGATGGGATCTACAACAGACAGCGTTACCAACAGTATCCTACTCCATTACATCCGTCATTTACCTACCTGATGGGATCTACAACAGACAGCATTACCAACAGTATCCTACTCCATTACATCCGTCATTTACCTACCTGATGTGATCTACAACAGACAGCGTTACCAACAGTATCCTACTGTTGGTAACGCTGTCTGGCTCACTGGCTTACTGGTGTTCTTCCATGCCGTCCATGGGAGGGGTGCGTCACTTGAGTGGGTAATGACGGATGTAATGGAGTAGGATACTGTTGGTAATGCTGTCTGTTGTAGATCCCATCAGGTAGGTAAATGACGGATGTAATGGAGTAGGATAACTGACGTGGTCTTCCTGTCTGGGTCTTCCTGTCTGGGTTGGCGCCCCCCCTTGGGTTGTGCCATGGCGGAGATCGTTGTGGGCTATACTCGGCCTTGTCTTAGGACGGTAAGTTGGTGGTTGGAGACATCCCTCTAGTGGTGTGGGGGCTGTGCTTTGGCAAAGTGGGTGGGGTTATATCCTGCCTGTTTGGCCCTGTCCGGGGGTATCATCGGATGGGGCCACAGTGTCTTCTGATCCCTCCTATCTCAGCCTCCAGTATTTATGCTGCAGTAGTTTATGTGTCGGGGGGCTAGGGTCAGTCTGTTACATCTGGAGTATTTCTCTTGTCTTATCCGGTGTCCTGTGTGAATTTAAATATGCTCTCTCTAATTCTCTCTTTCTCTCTTTCTGTCTTTCTCTCGGAGGATCTGAGCCCTAGGACCATGCCTCAGGACTACCTGGTATGATGACTCCTTGCTGTCCCCAGTCCACCTGGCCGTGCTGCTGCTCCAGTTTCAACTGTTCTGCCTGCGGCTATGGAACCCTGACCTGTTCACCGGACGTGCTTGTTGCACCCTCGACAACTACTATGATTATTATTATTTGACCATGCTGGTCATTTATGAACATTTTAACATTTTAACATCTTGACCATGTTCTGTTATAATATCCACCCTGCACAGCCAGAAGAGGACTAGCCACCCCTCATAGCCTGGTTCCTCTCTAGGTTTCTTCCTAGGTTTTTGGCCTTTCTAGGGAGTTTTTCCTAGGGAGTTTTTCCTAGCCACCGTGATTCTTTCACATGCTTTGCTTGCTGTTTGGGGTTTTAGGCTGGGTTTCTGTACAGCACTTTGAGATATCAGCTGATGTACGAAGGGCTATATAAAAATAAATGTGATTTGATTTGATTTGATTTACTCCATTACATCCGTCATTTACCTACCTGATGTGATCTACAACAGACAGCGTTACCAACAGTATCCTACTCCATTACATCCGTCATTTACCTACCTGATGTGATCTACAACAGACAGCGTTACCAACAGTATCCTACTCCATTACATCCGTCATTTACCTACCTGATGTGATCTACAACAGACAGCGTTACCAACAGTATCCTACTCCATTACATCCGTCATTTACCTACCTGATGTGATCTACAACAGACAGCGGTACCAACAGTATCCTACTCCATTACATCCGTCATTTACCTACCTGATGTGATCTACAACAGACAGCGTTACCAACAGTATCCTACTCCATTACATCCGTCATTTACCTACCTGATGTGATCTACAACAGACAGCGTTACCAACAGTATCCTACTCCATTACATCCGTCTTTCATTTGATAAAGATACAGTAGTTTTTCCAGAACCAAACACCATTAACCACTTATAATACCAGGTATTAAGTGAGCCTAAATGTAATCTTAAAATGTAAATCCCATATTTCTTACAAAAGACAAGCGGTGTCTACAGTGGTCCTCCATTATAAAGACAAGCGGTGTCTAAAGTGGTGTCTCCAATACAAAAGACAAGCGGTGTCTACAGCTGTGTCTCCATTATAAAAGACAAGCGGTGTCTACAGTGGTGTCCATTATAAAGACAAGCGGTGTCTACAGTGGTGTCTCCATTATAAAGACAAGCGGTGTCTACAGTGGTGTCTCCATTATAAAAGACAAGCGGTGTCTACAGTGGTGTCCATTATAAAGACAAGCGGTGTCTACAGTGGTGTCTCCATTATAAAGACAAGCGGTGTCTACAGTGGTGTCTCCATTATAAAAGACAAGCGGTGTCTACAGTGGTGTCTCCATTATAAAGACAAGCGGTGTCTACAGTGGTGTCTCCATTATAAAGACAAGCGGTGTCTACAGTGGTGTCTCCATTATAAAAGACAAGCGGTGTCTACAGTGCTGTCCATTATAAAGACAAGCGGTGTCTACAGTGGTGTCTCCATTATAAAGACAAGCGGTGTCTACAGTGGTGTCTCCATTATAAAGACAAGCGGTGTCTACAGTGGTGTCTCCATTATAAAGACAAGCGGTGTCTACAGTGGTGTCTCCATTATAAAGACAAGCGGTGTCTACAGTGGTGTCTCCATTATAAAGACAAGCGGTGTCTACATTATAAAGACAAGCGGTGTCTACAGTGGTGTCTCCATTATAAAGACAAGCGGTGTCTACAGTGGTGTCTCCATTATAAAGACAAGCAGTGTCTACAGTGGTGTCTCCATTACATTTGGTTCATTCTCCTCTTTTCTTTCATTTATTGGATCCAGATTTGATACATTTTCTTACCGTTCTTACGCCTTCTTCAGCATGGATTTCATTAGCCTTCCTCTGGGCCACTTCTGCCAGAACCACCTCTCCCTTATCACACGCCACATAATGGAGATCCTTTGAAGGTAAACAGGAAATAAAACCACATTTATTTTTTTATCTAAAATGAATCTAGGCTCCAATGACAATGAGAGAGGGAGGGGAGGAGAGAGGGAGGGGAGGAGAGAGGGAGGGGAGGAGGGAGGGAGGGGAGGAGAGAGGGAGGGGAGGAGAGTGTTTTGAAAAAAAATCATCAGTGAGGAAGAAGGGGAGAAACAGATAAAATGACGTGTTTGAAGTTTGACATCAAGGAGAGAGAGAGAGAGAGAGAGAGAGAGAGAGAGAGACAGAGAGAGACAGAGAGAGAGAGAGAGAAAGAGAGAGAGAGAGAGGAAGAGAGAGAGAGGGAGAGAGAGGAAGAGAGAGAGAGAGAGAGAGAGAGAGAGAGCGGTTGGATGAAATTATGAAATATGAAATGCAGCCCCTCTGACGGTTTCAAACCATTGCTCTCGCCGGTTTGGGTTTGAACTTGGGGGAAGGGATGTTATCTCCGCGCCTGCCATGTTTTTAAAAGTCGGAGGAGACACGGCGAGATGCGACAAGTGAAGGTTCACCTTTCAGAAAGTGTAGTATTTCTCTGTTAGGGAGAAAATAAAATCCATCCAAGCTTATTACAGTATCAGAGCAAGACAACATGGAGACTCAGTGTGTGTCCTTTCTGTCAGCCTCATCTCACTAAAGAGGACAATACTGTTAGTAAATACGGTTGGAGGGTCATTCAGTTGAGGCTCATAACTCTCCTCTCGACCCCCTCTACCGCTCCGACCCCCTCTCTACCCCTCCTACCCCTCTCTAACCTTCCTACCCCTCTCTAACCCTCCTACCCCTCCTTACCAATCTCTAACCCTCCAACCCCTCCTGACCCCTCTCTAACCCTCCTGACCCCTCTCTAACCCTCCGACCCCTCCTGACCCCTCTTTAACCCTCTTTAACCCTCCTTACCCCTCTCGACCCCTCTCTAACCCTCCTAGCCCTCTCTAACCCTCCCCCGGGCCTGGCTCAGAGCTGAGCTGCATCCCATACAGCACCATATTTACTATATTTGACCAGGGCCCTATGGGATTGAGGTCAGGGCTTTATGATGGCCACTCCAAAACATTGACTTTGTTGTCCTTAAGCCATAACTTTGGAAGTATGCTTGGGGTCATTGTCCATTTGGAAGACCCATTTGCTACCAAGCTTTAACTTGCTGACTGATGTCTTGAGATGTTGCTTCAATATGTCCACATAATTGTCCTTCCTCATGATGCCATCTATTTTGTGAAGTCCACCAGTCCTTCACGGTTGGGATGGTGTTCTTCGGCTTGCAAGCTTCCCCCTTTTTCCTCCAAACATAATGATGGTCATTACGGCCAAGCGGTTCTATTTTTGTTTCATCAGACCAGAGGACATTTCTCCAAAAAGTACGATCTTTGTCCCCATGTGCAGTTGCAAACTTGTAGTCTGGCTTTTTATGGCGGTTTTGGAGCAGTGGCTTATGGTTATGTCGATATATGACTCGTTTTACTGTGGATATAGATACTTTTGTACCTATTTTCTCCAGCATCTTCACAAGGTCCTTTGCTGTTGTTCTGGGATTGATTTGCACTTTTCGCACCAAAGCATTTTCATCTCTAGGAGACAGAACGCGTCTCCTTCCTGAGCGGTATGACGGCTGCGTGGTCCCATGGTGTTTATACTTGCGTACTATTGTTTGTACAGATGAACGTGGTACCTTCAGGCATTTGGAAATTGCTCCCAAGAATGAACCAGACTTGTGGAAGTCTACAATTTTTTTTCTGAGGTCTTGGCTGATTTCTTTTGATTTCCCCATGATATCAAGCAAAGAGGCACTGAGTTTGAAGGTAGGCCTTGAAATACATTCACAGGTACACCTCCAATTGACTCCAATAATTCCAATTAGCCTATCAGAAGCTTCTAAAGCCATGACATAGTTTTCTGGAATTTTCCAAGCTGTTTAAAGGCACAGTCAACTTAGTGTATGTAAACTTCTGACCCACTGGAATTGTGATACATTGAACTTGCCAAATCTATAATTTCAAGTGGCTAATGCTAAACACCTGCTAGCCCCAAGCTGAGCCTGTCTGTCTGTCCCTATACACCCCTAGACCCCTAGACCCTGAGAGCCTGTCTGTCTGTCTGTCTGTCTGTCTGTCTGTCTGTCTGTCTGTCTGTCTGTCTGTCTGTCTGTCTGTCTGTCTGTCTGTCTGTCTGTCTGTCTGTCTGTCTGTCTGTCTGTCTGTCTGTCTGTCTGTCTCTATACTATACACCCCTAGACCCTGAGAGCCTGATCGTCACCCTCATCCTCCTTTTGTGCTCCGAGAGACAGAAACAGGGGATGAGAGGATGATCATAGGTTCAAGGAGAAGAGAGGGAGAGAGAAATGGAGGTTTGTGGAGGGAAGAAAGAGAACAAAATGGAGAGAGAGGCGATGAGGGGGGGTATGAGATCCCAATTGGAACATTTTGAATGAGCGACAGATTGGATAATAACGCTGTCGTTTCTACAAACTAACTCTAAAGGAGTGTAATTAATGAATGAGCTCTCAGGATGACCCTCAACAAGACTAAATTCAGCAGCTGCTGAATGAGGAACAGGCTTCAATTAGATATGTGTGACACAGCTTCCTAATGGAGAACAAACAGAGCAGGAGAGAGAGAGAGAGAGAGAGAGAGAGAGAGAGAGAGAGAGAGAGAGAGAGAGAGAGAGAGAATAACTAAATCCCAGGATGTCAGGACGGTTTATATCAGCTTAACAGCAGCTCATAATACTGTCTAAATCTATCTCTCCCTCCCTCCCACTTCCCTCCGACCCTCTCACACTCCCCCCCTCTCCATCCCTCCCCCATCTCTCTCCTCCCTCCCTCCTTCCCTCCCCATCTCTCTCCTCCCTCCCTCCTTCATCTCCCTCCTTCCCTGCCCATCTCCCTCCCTCTCTCTCCTCCCTCCCCCTTCCCTCCCCCATCTCTCTCCTCCCTCCCTCATCTCTCTCCTCCCTCCCTCCTTCCCTGCCCATCACTCTCCTCCCTCCCTCCTTCCCTGCCCATCTCTCTCCTCCCTCTCTCCCTCCTTCCCTGCCCATCTCTCTCCCTCTCTCTCTCCCTCTCTCTCCCTCTCTCCCTCTCTCCCTCCCTCCCTCCCTCTCTCCCTCTCTCCCTTGTAGGGAGAACCAGAGCCACCATCAGATATTAGCTGCAGGTCTTATTCCCAGAGACTCACCCCGACACAGGACCGCCACTAATCTTATTTAAATACGAGCTTTAGAGTTTTCAGGCGCCACGGCTAGCCCGCGTCCCCGAAACCACCCTATTCCCTATGTAGTAGCATGGGTATCCGTATAGGGCCTTGGTCAAAAGTAGCGCACTACATAGGGAATGGGGCGCCGTTTGGTTAGCCTACAGATAAAGGGGCCTGGTGTTTGGGTATTGTTTTGGAGGAGAGCTGTAAAGAGCCCAGTGACTGACGATATCCACTGATGTTTGGGTTACAGCCACATGAATACAGCAAGCATGATAACAGTGAAGTACAGCAGACAGACTGGTACACACAGGCTTAGCTTAGAGACAAGTCAATACACACACACACACACACACACACACACACACACACACACACACACACACACACACACACACACACACACACACACACACACACACACACACACACACACACCACACAGAGAGAGTGATATTGACTGATATTTGAGTAACCTCAACATGATTTACTCATGGACAAATGCAAACATTGTACTTTTGTGTGTAAAACACTGACATCACAGTTGCACACACACACAGCTGTAATCCGTAACTGTGTTTAACTAACACTTCAATCTGATAGGCGTTCGTTGAGGACTTAAGATTTTAATAATGCTAATTAGCCATCTGAGTACAACAATGAGCTTACTGCTTGAGAAGTGTGATCCCTACTACCATGAGCCATACTCTGTGAAAGTGTGTGTGTGTGAGTGTGTGTGAGTGAGTGAGTGAGTGAGAGAGAGAGAGAGAAAGGAAGTGTGTGAGAGAGTGGAAGTGTGTGTGTGTGTGTGGGAGAGAGAGAGGAAGTGTGTGTGTGTGTGTGTGTGTGTGTGTGTGTGTGTGTGTGTGTGTGTGTGTGTGTGTGTGTGTGTGTGTGTGTGGAGAGAGAGAGAGAGAGAGAGGGGAAGTGTGTGTGTGTGTGTATGAGAGAGAGAGAGAGAGAGAGAGAGAGAGAGCGAGAGAGAGAGGAAGTGTGTGTGTGTGTGTGTGTGTGTGTGTGTGTGTGTGTGTGTGTGTGTGTGTGTGTGTGTGTGTGTGTGGGGGGGGGTGTGTGTGTGTGTGTGTGTGGGGGGGGTGTGTGTGTGTGTGTGAGGGGGGGGGGGGGGGGGGGGGGGGGGAGAGAGAGAGAGGAAGTGTGTGTGTGTGTGTGTGTGTGTGAGAGAGAGAGAGGAAGTGTGTGTGTGTGTGTGTGTGTGTGTGTGTGTGTGTTTCCTAACTCCCACCATATCTAACAAAAGGAGCCCCATTAAGGAACAAAGCCTCTACATCTGATTCAGATATCACACATCACATTTACTTCCTTAATTCATTAATTAACCGTCAGATCAGAAAAGAGGCTTGATGACGACGGAAGGACTGACCTGATTGGTCACATTATCGTCTCGTTATCAAAGGGTTGTAATTAGGGGACTATAGAACGTCTCCATTATGCAAAGCACTCCTGCTAACGAGAACCCTCCTTCCCCCTGCCCCACACACACACACACACACACACACACACACACACACACACACACACACACACACACACACACACACACACACACACACACACACACACACACACACACACCACACACACACACACACACACACACACACCCCCCCCTCTTACCCAACTCCCACCCCTAGTCCCTCTCCAATTTAGCCCCACACCAAAGTGTTTTGTTTTACAAAAGGCCTCTTTTCCAGGGTTGGAGGACTTCTATTGTTAGTTCGAAAACAATGGAGCTGGAGAGAGAGGAGGTGAGGAATCACACTGAGCATTTCTGCAGGGTGTGTGTGTGTGTGTGTGTGTGTGTGTGTGTGTGTGTGTGTGTGTGTGTGTGTGTGTGTGTGTGTGTGTGTGTGTGTGTGTGTGTGTGTGTGTGTGTGTGGCATCTGTCAGTTTGTGTGTGAGAGCGGGGGTTCCATTAGTTTTGTTCGCCCGACAAACATTGATGGGGTTGAGATCAAACATCAGATGGTGACACAATGGGGTTCTGCCTCCTATTCACCCCTACCCTTCACCCCTCCCTGTCCCAATCAGCCAGTTAGACAGGTTAACTTAGGCCCTAATTAGAGGACTAGCAGGGCTAAACGCCACTGCCCTCCTCTCTCCTGCCCTCCCTCTCTTTCCCCCCATCTCCCTACCTCTCTCTTTCTGTTTCGTTCCCTGCTCTCTTTGTTGTTCCAAAAAGGAGACATGTGTCACTTTCTTCCTTTGGGTTCTTTTCTTTTTCTTCCCTCCTTTCTCTGGCATGTCTCCTAGGTGACAGAGGAGGTCTCCTTTCTCTGGCATGTCTCCTAGGTGACAGAGGAGGTCTCCTTTCTCTGGCATGTCTCCTAGGTGACAGAGGAGGTCTCCTTTCTCTGGCATGTCTCCTAGGTGACAGAGGAGGTCTCCTTTCTCTGGCATGTCTCCTAGGTGACAGAGGAGGTCTCCTTTCTCTGGCATGTCTCCTAGGTCACAGAGGAGGTCTCCTTTCTCTGGCATGTCTCCTAGGTGACAGAGGAGGTCTCCTTTCTCTGGCATGTCTCCTAGGTGACAGAGGAGGTCTCCTTTCTCTGGCATGTCTCCTAGGTGACAGAGGAGGTCTCCTTTCTCTGGCATGTCTCCTAGGTGACAGAGGAGGTCTCCTTTCTCTGGCATGTCTCCTAGGTGACAGAGGAGGTCTCCTTTCTCTGGCATGTCTCCTAGGTGACAGAGGAGGTCTCCTTTCTCTGGCATGTCTCCTAGGTGACAGAGGAGGTCTCCTTTCTCTGGCATGTCTCCTAGGTGACAGAGGAGGTCTCCTTTCTCTGGCATGTCTCCTAGGTGACAGAGGAGGTCTCCTTTCTCTGGCATGTCTCCTAGGTGACAGAGGAGGTCTCCTTTCTCTGGCATGTCTCCTAGGTGACAGAGGTCTCCTTTCTGTTCCTCTCCCCACTCTTTATCTCTGTTTCTGGAGCAGTCCTTTACCTCCACCCCCTCCTCTCTCCTTCTGTCTCTCCTCTCTCCTTCTCTCTTGCCTCACTCCTCTCTCTCTCTGTGTTCTTTCAAGGTCCATAGCCTCGGCTCCACCTTTTCAATTCGGCTTCTCAGCGGCTCTACTTAGTGGCGAGTGAGTTGGAACCATTGCTATCAGTGTGATGGGAGTAGGGGGGAGGAGGTGAGAGAGGAGGTGCAAAGCGTGAACATTAAATGGCTTGGGGGGGGTTGTTGAAGCATGGAGGGTGAAGCAAAAGGGGGCCCCCACAAAGAAGGGGGTCAGACATACAAGACCGCTTCAGCGTAGAGCGAAAGAAAGAGCAAGCGAGAAGAAGAGAGGTGAGAGGAGGAGAGGGAAGAAAAGTGTTCAGGTCACAAGGCCCCTCCACCTGCTACTCACCATGACAGAGAGACAGAGAGAAGACGAGAGAAGACAAAAGGAGAGGAGGAGACAAGAGTAGAGGAGAGAGGTACGGAGAAGAGTGGAGAGGAGAGAGAAGAGGAACAAAAGAACGAGAGAGAGAGAGAGAGAGGGGAGAGGAGGAAAAGAGAGACTCACCATAAACAGGTCTCTAGCTCCAATGTCAACCGCCAGCAGGAAAGCCTTCTCAAAGCGCTGGTGTCTACAGACATAACATGATTATAAACTGTATTATAAGACATTAACACATTAAAAAGCATTATACCTGCAGGCTGAGGTAAGTGTTAGAGATTTTCTGTACAGACAGTTAAAAAGTCTATGAAGATGCACACACCAACAAAATTAACACAGTAATTATATATTTTTGTATTTTAAATGCAACCTTTATTTAACTAGGCAAGTCAGTTAAGAACAAATTATTATTTACAATGACAGCCTAGGAACAGTGGGTTAACTGCCTTGTTCAGGGGCAGAACGACAGATTTTTACCTTGTCAGCTCGGGGATTCGATCTTGTAACCTTTCGGTTACTGGCCCAACGCTCTAACCACTAGGCTACCTGCTGGTTACTGGTCCAACGCTCTAACCACTAGGCTACCTGCTGGTTACTGGCCCAACTCTCTAACCACTAGGCTACCTGCTGGTTACTGGCCCAACTCTCTAACCACTAGGCTACCTGCTGGTTACTGGTCCAACACTCTAACCACTAGGCAACCTGCTGGTTACTGGTCCAACTCTCTAACCACTAGGCTACCTGCTGGTTACTGGTCCAACACTCTAACCACTAGGCTACCTGCTGGTTACTGGTCCAACACTCTAACCACTAGGCTACCTGCTGGTTACTGGTCCAACTCTCTAACCACTAGGCTACCTGCTGGTTACTGGCCCAACTCTCTAACCACTAGGCTACCTGCTGGTTACGCTACCTGCTGGTTACTGGCCCAACGCTCTAACCACTAGGCTACCTGCTGGTTACTGGCCCAACGCTCTAACCACTAGGCTACCTGCTGGTTACTGGTCCAACGCTCTAACCACTAGGCTACCTGCCGCCCCAGTAATGAGTATATACTGTATATATACACCAACAGAATTAACCCAGTAATATGTATATATACACCAACAAAAATAATTTGTATATATACAGTTGAAGTCGGAAGTTTACATACACCTTAGCCAAATACATTTAAACTCAGTTTTTCACAATTCCTGACATTTAATCTGTAACGCCCTGGCCATAGAGAGGGGTTTTTTGTTCTTTATTTTGGTTAGGCCAGGGTGTTACATTGGGTGGGCGTTCTATGTTCCTTTTTCTATGTTTTGGTATTTCTTTGTTTTGGGCCATGTGTGTGGCTCCCAATCAGGCACAGCTGAAGCTCGTTGCTGCTGATTGGGAGTCACACATAAGGAGCATGTTTTTCCTTTGGGTTTTGTGGGTAATTGTTTCTGTTTGAGTATTTTCCTCACAGGACTGTTTGCTGTCGTTTTGTTCATTTTGTAGTGTTCTCTTGTTTATTTGAATTAAAACTCTAAGGATGAATACTAACTCTGCTGCATTTTGGTCCTTTCCTGAAGACAGCCGTTACAGAATTACCCACCGAAAACGGACCAAGCAGCAGAGGAAGGAGAGGCACCAGGAGAAGGACTCATGGACTTTGGAGAACATGGAGAGGATCGTTCAGGATTCCTGGAGATGGGAGGAATTACTGGACGAAGGTGAACCATGGGCTCAAGCTGGGGAGTAACGCCGCCCGCAGTGGGAGATCGAGGCGGCGAGAGCTGAGAGGCGCTGGTACGAGGCAAGGGAGCGCAACGGACACGGGAGGCAGCCCCACAATTTTTTTGGGGGGGGGCACACGGGGAGATTGGCGGAGTCAGGTGGTAGACCTAAGCCAACTCCCCGTGCTTACCGGAAGCAGCGTGGTACTGGTAAGACACCGTGTTATGCTGTGGAGCGCACGGTGTCCCCAGTGCGCGTTCAAAGCCCGGTGCGCTACATACCAGCCCCCCGCAAGTGCCATGCGAGTGCAGGCACCGAGCCAGGGCGGATGGTGCCAGCTCAGCGCGTCTGGTCTCCAGTGCGCCTCCTCGGTCCCGGTTATCCTGCGCCGGCGTTGCGCACTGTGTCTCCAGAGCGCAGGGAGGGTCCAGTTCGCCCAATGCCTGCTCTCCGCCCGTGCCGGGCCAAAGTGGGCATTCAGCCTGGAGTATGGGTAAAGAGTGTCCGTACCAGAACTCCAGTGCTCCCCCACAGCCCGGTTTATCCTGTTCTCCTCCTCGGACCAGGCCTCCAGTGGGTCTCCCCATCCTGGTCCGTCCTGTGCCACCTCCCAGGAATAGGCCTCCAGTGGGTCTCACCTGTCCAGAGCTGCCCGCCAGTCAACAGTCGTCAGAGCTGCCCGCCAGTCAACAGTCGTCAGAGCTGCCCGCCAGTCAACAGTCGTCAGAGCTGCCCGCCAGTCAACAGTCGTCAGAGAGGTCAGACTGCGCTGAACTGCCGGAGTGGCCAGACTGCCCTGAACTGCCGGAGTGGCCAGACTGCCCTGAACTGCCGGAGTGGCCAGACTGCCCTGAACTGCCGGAGTGGCCAGACTGCCCTGAACTGCCGGAGTGGCCAGACTGCCCTGAACTGCCGGAGTGGCCAGACTGCCCTGAACTGCCGGAGTGGCCAGACTGCCCTGAACTGCCGGAGTGGCCAGACTGCCCTGAACTGCCAGAGTGGCCAGACTGCCCTGAACTGCCAGAGTGGCCAGACTGCCCTGAACTGCCAGAGTGGCCAGACTGCCCTGAACTGCCAGAGTGGCCAGACTGCCCTGAACTGCCAGAGTGGCCAGGGACGCCCGCCAGCCCGGTGAGTCCTGTGCCTACGCCTAGGGCCAGGCCTCTGTCCTGTCTCCCCAGCCTGGTGAGTCCTGTGCCTGTGCCCAGGGCCAGGCATCCATCATGTCTCCCCAGCCTGGTGAATCCTGGGTCAGTGCCGTCGGAGCCGCCAGGGACGCCCGCCAGCCGGGCGCCGCCAGGGTCGCCCGCCAGCCGGGCGCAGCCAGGGTCGCCCGCCAGCCGGGCGCCGCCAGGGTCGCCCGCCAGCCGGGCGCCGCCAGGGTCGCCCGCCAGCCGGGCGCCGCCAGGGCCGCCCGCCAGCCGGGCGCAGCCATCGCCGCCCGCCAGCCGGGCGCAACCAGGGTCGCCCGCCAGCCGGGCGTAACCATCGCCGGTCGCCAGCCGGGCGCAGTCAGCGTCGCCCACCAGACCTTCGGCGCGGCCAGGTGCACCACATAAGAGGGCGACGTCAAGGGTGGAGCAGAGGCCACGTCCCGCACCTGAGCCGCCGCCGTAAGAAGGCCCACCCGGACCCTCCCCTTCAGAGTCAGGTTTTGCGGCCGGAGTCCGCACCTTTGGGGGGGGGGGGTACTGTAACGCCCTGGCCATAGAGAGGGGTTTTTTGTTCTTTATTTTGGTTAGGCCAGGGTGTTACATTGGGTGGGCGTTCTATGTTCCTTCTTCTATGTTTTGGTATTTCTTTGTTTTGGGCCATGTGTGTGGCTCCCAATCAGGCACAGCTGAAGCTCGTTGCTGCTGATTGGGAGTCACACATAAGGAGCATGTTTTTCCTTTGGGTTTTGTGGGTAATTGTTTCTGTTTGAGTATTTTCCTCACAGGACTGTTTGCTGTCGTTTTGTTCATTTTGTAGTGTTCTCTTGTTTATTTGAATTAAAACTCTAAGGATGAATACTAACTCTGCTGCATTTTGGTCCTTTCCTGAAGACAGCCGTTACAGAATCAGAGTAAAAATTCCCTGTCTTAGGTCAGTTCATTTTAAGAATGTGAAATGTCAGAATAGTAGTAGAGAGAATGATTTATTTCAGCTTTAATTACTTTCATCACATTCCAAGTGGGTCAGAAGTTTACATACACTCAATTAGTATTACATACACTCAATTAGCCATCTATTTTGTGAAGTGCACCAGTCCCTTCTGCAGCAAAGCACCCCCACAACATGATGCTGCCACTGGGATGGTGTTCTTCGGCTTACAAGCCTCCCTTTTTTCCTCCAAACATAATGATGGTATTTTTGTTTCATCAGACCAGAGGACATTTCTCCAAAAAATACGATCTTTGTCCCCATGTGCAGTTGCAAACTGTAACAGTTGCAAACTGCCTTTTTTATGGCGGTTTTGGAGCAGTGGCTTCTTCCTTGCTGAGCGGCCTTTCAGGTTATGTCGATATAGGACTCGTTTTACTGTGGATATAGATACTTTTGTAGCTGTTTCCTCCAGCATCTTCACAAGGTCCTTTGCTGTTGTTCTGGGATTGATTTGCACTTTTTGCACCAAAGTACATTAATCTCTAGGAGACAGAACACGTCTCCTTCCTGAGCGGTATGATGGCTGCGTGGTCCCATGGTGTTTATACTTGCGTACAATTGTTTGTACAGGTGAACGTGGTACCTTCAGGCATTTGGAAATTGCTCCCAAGGATGAATCAACCAGACTTGTGGAGGTCTACAAAAATGTTTCTGAGGTCTTGGCTGATTTCTTTTGATATCCCCATGATGTCAAGCAAAGAGGCACTGAGTTTGAAGGTAGGCCTTGAAATACATCCACAGGTACACCTCCAATTGACTCCAGTTAGCCTATCAGAAGCTTCTAAAGCCATGACATAATTTTCTGGAATTTTCCAAGCTGTTTAAAGGCACAGTCAACTTAGTGTATGTAAAATCCTGACACACTGGAATTGTGATACATTGAATCATAAGTGAAATAATCTGTCTGTAAACAATTGTTGGAAAAATTACTTGTGTCATGCACAAAGTAGATGTCCTAACCGACTTGCCAAAACTACAGTTTGTTAACAAGACATTTGTGGAGTGATTGAAAAACTAGTTTTAATGACTCCAATCTAAGTGTAAACTTCCGACTGTACATCAACAAAATTAATCCAGTAATTGTGTTTTACTGGATCAGTTATAGAGGTACTACATGAGTTACTCTATGTAAAACCTTCCATCACTACGGTGGTCCAGTGTTCTTGCTGTAAAACCTTCCATCACTACGGTGGTCCAGTGTTCTTGCTGTAAAACCTTCCATCACTACAGTGGTCCAGTGTTCTTGCTGTAAAACCTTCCATCACTACAGTGGTCCAGTGTTCTTGCTGTAAAACCTTCCATCACTACAGTGGTCCAGTGTTCTTGCTGTAAAACCTTCCATCACTACAGTGGTCCAGTGTTCTTGCTGTAAAACCTTCCATCACTATAGTGGTCCAGTGTTCTTGCTGTAAAACCTTCCATCACTACAGTGGTCCAGTGTTCTTGCTGTAAAACCTTCCATCACTATAGTGGTCCAGTGTTCTTGCTGTAAAACCTTCCATCACTACAGTGGTCCAGTGTTCTTGCTGTAAAACCTTCCATCAAATCAAATCAAAGTTATTTATATAGCCCTTCGTACATCAGCTGATATCTCAAAGTGCTGTACAGAAACCCAGCCTAAAACCCCAAACAGCAAGCAATGCATGTGAAAGAAGCACGGTGGCTAGGAAAAACTCCCTAGGAAAAACTCCCTAGAAAGGCCAAAAACCTAGGAAGAAACCTAGAGAGGAACCAGGCTATGAGGGGTGGCCAGTCCTCTTCTGGCTGTGCCGGGTGGATATTATAACAGAACATGGTCAAGATGTTAAAATGTTCATAAATGACCAGCATGGTCAAATAATAATAATCATAGTAGTTGTCGAGGGTGCAACAAGCACGTCCGGTGAACAGGTCAGGGTTCCATAGCCGCAGGCAGAACAGTGGTCCAGTGTCACTACAGTGGTCCAGTGTTCTTGCTGTAAAACCTTCCATCACTACAGTGGTCCAGTGTTCTTGTTGTAAAACCTTCCATCACTACAGTGGTCCAGTGTTCTTGCTGTAAAACCTTCCATCACTACAGTGGTCCAGTGTTCTTACTGTAAAACCTGCCATCACTACAGTGGTCCACAGTGTTCTTGCTGGAAAACCTGCCATCACTACAGTGGTCCACAGTGTTCTTGCTGTAAAACCTGCCATCACTACAGCGGTCCAGTGTTCTTGCTGGAAAACCTGCCATCATTTCAGTGGTCCAGTGTTCTTGCTATAAAACCTGCCATCACTACAGTGGTCCACAGTGTTCTTGTTGTAAAACCTGCCATCACTACAGTGGTCCACAGTGTTCTTGTTGTAAAACCTGCCATCACTACAGTGGTCCACAGTGTTCTTGTTGTAAAACCTGCCATCACTACAGTGGCCCACAGTGTTCTTGTTGTAAAACCTGCCATCACTACAGTGGCCCACAGTGTTCTTGTTGTAAAACCTTCCATCACTACAGTGGTCCACAGTGTTCTTGTTGTAAAACCTGCCATCACTACAGTGGCCCACAGTGTTCTTTGGCAAGCAGAGCCTTCTCTGGCATCCCTCCTTTTCTCTCTCCCTTATCACCCACCTGCATTCATCCCTTCTTCAACATCAAATGAAAACGCTTCTCTTTGGTTGAGTTTGTTTGTTTCATGTTGGTTCTGGCCTGGAGAAGTTAGGGAGTATTGTACTGGGTAGATACTCAGCCTCCCAACTCTAATCTCTAGAAATGGGGAGAGACCCTCTTTTCAATTATCTGTGTGTGTGTGTGTGTGTGTGTGTGTGTGTGTGTGTGTGTGTGTGTGTGTGTGTGTGTGTGTGAGAGCAAGAGAACACATCGTTATCATCATTACCAAACAAATGTCTTTCATTCTGAATTGATCGACTCAGTGCTGTTGGCTACTTACTTTATTAACTAATGTACAACAAAAAACTCACTTGTCTTTTCCTACTAGCACTAATAACTACTGAGGGAAAATGTGCTTCCAGTGCCTTCGGAAAGTATTCAGACGCCTTGACTTTTTCCACATTTTGTTACGATACAGCCTTATTTTAAAATGAATTACATAAAACAATTTCCTCATCAATCTACACACAATACCCCATAATGACGAAGCGAAAACAGGTTTTTAGACTTTTTTGCATATTTATATAAATAAACAGAAATATCTTATTTACATAGGTATTCAGACACTTTGCTATGAGACTCGAAATTGAGCTCAGGTGCATCCTGTTTCCATTTATCATCCTTGAGATGTTTCTACAACTTGATTGGAGTCCACCTGTGGTAAATTCAATTGATTGGACATGATTTGGAAAGGCACACACCTGTCTATATAAGATCCCAAAGTTGACAGTGCATGTCAGAGCAAAAACCAAGCCATGAGGTCGAAGGAATTGTCTGTAGAGCTCCGAGACAGGATTGTGTCGAGGCACAGATCTGGGTACCAAATAATTTCTGCAGCATTGAAGGTCCCCAAGAACACAGTGGCCTCCATCATACTTATGTAAATGGAATATTTCAGTTTGTTATTTTTAATACATTTGATAACATTTCTAAAAAACTGTTTTTGCTTTGTCATTATGGGGTATTTTGTTTAGATTGATGAAAAAAAACGACCAATTTTAGAATAAGGCTGTAACGTAACAAAATGTGGAAAAAGTCAAGGGGTCTGAATACTTTCCGAATTCACTGTACTATGACTGACATGTGGTTGTCTCACCTAGCTACAGTATCTTAAACGGAATTAACTGTAAGTTGCTCTGGATAAGAGCGTCTGCTAAATGACTAAAATGTAAATCTAAGATGACAGAAAATGATGATTGTATTTAAATGAACGGTGAAAGTTTTTGTTCCATTTGGCAGACCTTGGTGGGTGTGGTTAAGTGTATAGGAGGTGTGGTTACCTGAGTGGGTGGGTTATACTGTAAGGGGCTGAGTTACCTGAGTAGGTGGTGGAAGAAGCGTCGGGCGTACTTGCTGATTGGCCCTCTGTATTCTAGAACCACCGAGTCAGAGAGGGGGCGGGGCGGAACATAAAACACACCCAGAGCTGCCTCCAACTGGGCTGCAGACAGGAAATAAACATTCATTTGATTGGTTTACTGATTGACTGACTGACTGACTGACTGACCGACTGGTTGGTTGATTAATGCATTGATTTAATAATTTGATGGTTTACTATATTTGGTTGATTGGCTGATTCATTAGTCAACTGATTTATTGATTGATTGATTAATTGATTTACAGTTTTCTGGACTGATTACTTGATTGACTAAGGCTACATTTACACAGGCAGCCCAATTCTGATCATTTTTCACTAATTGGTCTTTTGACCAATCAGATCATCTCTTTTGCCAATAATTAGGCAGATGACCAGAATTAGCCTGACTGTGTAAACGCAGCCTAAGTGACAGATTGATTAATGTATTGCCCCGGTCTCACCCTCTCTGGTCTGGTCCAACTCTAGCCTCAGCAGGTAGTCTGTGACAGAGGTCAGTGCCCGGTAACACTCCGTTCCCATAGTGCTCCACTCCATGGCTCCCAGAATTCCTAGAGCCTGGTCTACCTGGCCACAGCGTAACCTCTGTTGCAACAGCTCTCCCGGACCCAGCTGACCCCCTGACAGAGCACCTGAAGAGGGAAGAGAGGGAGAGATGGATTAGGGTTAGGGAGAAGGTAAAGAACACTGGACGTTACTACTGGACATGCTACACTACACAATTTCTTTCCAAAACATTTGATTTTAACGTCTATCTCTAAACCAGTGGTCACCACCCTTTTCTAAGTCAAGATCACTTTCGCAGTCCAATAGCAAGCTGAGATCTACGTTATCACAGCATGTTGGCTATATGTCTTGGCCTGCCAATATTGTTATTCTCAGATCATATGATATTTAAAAACTGGTGTAGCACTTGCAAGGCAGAGCTGACCACAAATTGAAATAATTATCTTTTTTATTTTACTGGACTGATGGTACCTGTATCTGATGGTCATGGTGCTTTGAAGACAACCAGGAACTCAGAAAAATTTGAGGTCAAATCATGATGTCAGTGATCTTAAGGTCGGAAAGTCCGAGCTCTAAAAAGAAGCCAAAGTTTCAGAGTTGGAATTTTTCCCCAGTTGGATATCGTTTTTTTCTCGAGTTCCCAGTAGTTTTGAACGTAATGAAGTCAGAGATTTGAGAGTTCTGAGTTCCCAGTTCTTTTGAACGTGGCATTAGGCTCAGCGGAGGGAGAACCAGCAGAGAGTCCTCCTCTCACGGTCCCTGATCTTTCCTTCCTTTCCTTCGGTGAGACTGACCAGATGACCTGATGGCAAAACTCGAGTCGCACTGCATCTGCCTCATGCACAAATTCATGTTGTTCCTATGACCAGAGAAAGTGAAATATTCCTTGACATTCAAATAGACAACGAGCTGCTAATAATAATAAAAACGCAGGGCTATTGATACACTTGGTTACTCATTCATTTCAGCGCGAGTAGAAGTAGGGAGAAACGCGTTTTATGTGTTGTAACAGTGTTGAATAAAAACAGTGTTGACAGTACTGAATAAAAACAAACATGAACTCATTCATAAAAACAGCAGCTCTTTGCTGTATTCTTTGGCAGTCTCTCTCTGGTCAAGGTTTTAAAAGTTGTATGAAATCTCATATAGGCTAATAGCCAATCAAACTTTGCTGTGGCTGTGGTTGTGGAAGCTGTAGGCATGGTGATTTGAGCTATGTGATTGGCCAGCGCAGAAGGCGTCCTGATTTAGCCACAGATCTCCAGGTCTGCCGGGTAGGTGAAGTTTGTCTTTTCAGAAAAATTAAATGGTTCAAAATACATTTACATTACATTTACGTCATTTAGCAGACGCTCTTATCCAGAGCGACTTACAAATTGGTGCATTCACCTTATGATATCTAGCGGAACAACCACCTTACAATAGTACATCAATAACTTTTTTTTTGAGGCGGGGGGGGGGGGGGGGGGGGGAGGGGTAGGGGGGGTTAGAAGGATTCCTTTATCCTATCCCAGGTATCTCTTAAAGAGGTGGGGTTTCAGGTGTCTCCGGAAGGTGGTGATTGACTCCGCTGTCCTGACGTCGTGAGGGAGCTTGTTCCACCATTGGGGTGCCAGAGCAGCGAACAGTTATGAGTGGTTCTGAGCGGGAACTGTGCTTCCTCAGAGGTAGGGGGCCAGCAGGCCAGAGGTGGATGAGCGCAGTGCCCTCGTTTGGGTGTAGGGACTGATCAGAGCCTGAAGGTACGGAGGTGCCGTTCCCCTCACAGCTCCGTAGGCAAGCACCATGGTCTTGTAACAGATGCGAGCTTCAACTGGAAGCCAGTGGAGTGCGCGGAGGAGCGGGGTGACGTGAGAGAACTTGGGAAGGTTGAACACCAGACGGGCTGCGGCGTTCTGGATGAGTTGTAGGGGTTTAATGGCACAAATAGGAATACTTTATTTATCTTTGGCTTTTCTACAGAAATGTCTTTAATATCGACCGGTTGGTGACCACTGCTCTAAACCTAATCTTGTAAGATTTAAGTAGCGAGCACAAGACGTTTAAAATATGTATTTTCAACGTCTTTTTAAACAAAAATATGTATTTTCAACGTCTTTTGGCTATAGATTAATTGTCCTTGCTGCAGGGCACCAGGGAAGCACTACTAATATCAAGGAGTTACTTAGGATTCACACCCCTTGACATTTTCCACATTTTGTTGTGTTACAGCCTGAATTTAAAAAGGGATGAAATTGAGATTGTGTGCCACTGATCTACACACAATAACCCATCATGTCAAAGTGGAATTTTGTTTTTAGAAATGTGTACAAATTAATTACAAATAAAAAGCTGAAATGTCTTGAGTCAATAAGTATTGAACCACTTCGTTATGACAGGTCTGCATAATAAAGTCAGGAGTAAAAATGTGCTTAACAAGTCACATAATGAGCTGCATGGACTATAATAGTGTTTCACATGACTTTGTAAGGACCACCGCATCTCCATACCCCACACATACAATTATCTGGAAGGTCCCTCAGTCGAGTAGCGAATATCAAGCACAGATTCAACCACAAAGACCAGGGCGGTTTTCCAATGTCTCGGAATAGAGCTATGCACAGGCTATATCCTAGGAGGAAAACCTGGTTCAGTCTGCTTTCCAACAAACTGGGAGACAAATTCACCTTTCAGCAGGACAATAACCTAAAACACAAGGCCAAATATACACTGGAGTTGCTTACCAAGATGACATTTAATGTTCCTGGGTGGTCTAGTTACAGTTTTGACTTAAATCGGCTTTAAAATCTATGGCAAGACTTGAAAATGGCTGTCTAGCAATGTTCAACAACCAACTTGACAGAGCTTGAAGAATTTAAAAAAGAATAATGTGCAAATATTGTACAATCCAGGTGTGCAAAGCTCTTAGAAACTTACCCAGAAAGACTCACAGTTGTAATCACTGGGTGATTCTAACATGTATTGACTTAGGGGTGTGAATACTTATCTAATCAAGATTCCACTTTGACATTAGAGTATTTAGTGTAGATCACATGAAAATAGACAAATAAATTCATTTTAATCCCATTTGGAACAATGAAATGAGGGAAAAGTCAAGGGGTTTGAATACTTTCTGAAGGCACAGTAAGCTATAAGCAGTCTTCTAGGAGTTACTTCTAGGAACAGGTAAGTAAGTGGCAGCCATCTTTGTGAACCCTGTCTACAGCAGTAGTCAAGGCAGACATTGACTTGGCAATCTATCAACTGGACAGTCAGTTGAATCACTGCGGTGTGTGTGTGTGTGTGTGTGTCTGTGTGTGTGTGTGAGAGAGAGAGATTTCTGATACGTGTGAGTGTGTCGAGAGAGCTCTGTGTATACAGTTGAAGTCGGAAGTTTACATACACCTTAGCCAAATACATTTAAACTCCGTTTTTCACAAATCCTGACATTTAATCTTTGTAAAAATTCCCTGTCTTAGGTCAGTTAGGATCACCACTTTATTTTAAGAATGTAAAATGTCAGAATAATAGTAGAGAGAATGATTTATTTCAGCTTTTATTTCTTTCATCACATTCCCAGTGGGTCAGAAGTTTACATACACTCAATTAGTATTTGGTAGCATTGCCTTTAAATTGTTTAGCTTGGGTCAAACATTTCGGGTAGCCTTCCACAAGCTTCCCACAATAAGTTGGGTGAATTTTGGCCCATTCCTCCTGACAGAGCTGGTGTAACTGAGTCAGGTTTGTTGGCCTCCTTGCTCGCACATACTTTTTCAGTTCTGCCCACACATTTTCTATAGGTTTGAGGTCAGGGCTTTGTGATGGCCCTCCAATGCCTTGACTCTGTTGTCCTTAAGCCATTTTGCCACAACTTTGGAAGTATGCTTGGGGTCATTGTCCATTTGGAAGACCCATTTGTGACCAAGCTTTAACTTCCTGTCTGATGTCTTGAGATGTTGCTTCAATATATCCACATAATCTATTTTGTGAAGTGCACCAGTTCTTCCTGCAGCAAAGTACCCTCACAACATGATGCTGCCACCCCCGTGCTTCACGGTTGGGATGGTGTTCTTTGGCTTGTAAGCCTCCCCCTTTTTCCTCCAAACATAACGATGGTCATTATGGCAAATAGTTATATTTTTGTTTCATCAGACCAGAGGACATTTCTCCAAAAAGTACAATCTTTGTCCCCAAGTGCAGTTACAAACCGTAGTCTGGCTTTTTTTCTGGCGGTTTTGAAGCGGTGGCTTCTTCCTTGCTGAGCGGCCTTTCAGGTTATGTCAATATAGGACTCGTTTTACTGTGGATATAGATACTTTTGTAGCTGTTTCCTCCAGCATCTTCACAAGGTTGATTTGCACTTTTCGCACCAAAGTACATTAATCTCTAGGAGACAGAACGCGTCTCCTTCCTGAGCGTTATGACGGCTGTGTGGTCCCATGGTGTTTATACTTGAATACTATTGTGTGTACAGATGAACGTGGTACCTTCAGGCATTTGGAAATTGCTCCCAAGGATGAACCAGACTTGTGGAGGTCTTGCCTGATTTCTTTTGATTTTCCCATGATGTCAAGCAAAGAGGCACTGAGTTTGAAGGTAGGCCTTGAAATACATCCACAGGTACACCTCCAATTGACTCAAATGATGTCAATTAGCCTATCAGAATCTTCTAAAGCCATGACATCACTTTCTGGAATTTTTCAAGCTGTTTAAAGGCACAGTCAACTTAGTCTATGTAAACTTCTGACCCACTGGAATTGTGATACAGTGAATTATAAGTGAAATAATCTGTCTGTAAACAATTGTGGGATAAATTACTTGTGTCATGCACAAAGTAGATGTCCTAACCGACTTGCCAAAACTATAGTTTGTTAACAAGAAATGTATGGAGTGGTTGAAAAACTATTTTTAATGACTCCAACCTAAGCGTATGTAAACTTCCGACTTCAACTGTAAGACTGTGTGTGTGTGTGTGTGTGTGTGTGTGTGTGTGTGTGTGTGTGTGTGTGTGTGTGTGTGTGTGTGTGTGTGTGTGTGTGTGTGTGTGTGTGTGATGCCCTCTTGGTTGCATGACAGTCAGGAGTGTACCATATGATCCCAATTACCTGAATTATCACCTGCAGCAGTCGACACCTGCCCTTCCTGTACACAAAACCAGACGCCCTGCACACACACCTTCACTGTCCATATACACACACACACACCTTCACTGTCCGTATACACACACACACCTTCACTGTCCGTATACACACACACACCTTCACTGTCCGTATACACACACACACCTTCACTGTCCGTACACACACACACACACACACACACACACACACACACACACACACACACACACACACACACACACACACACACACACACACACACACACACACACACACACACACACACACACACACACACACACACACACACACACACACACACACACACACACACACACACACTCCTTCACTGTCCTTATACACACATCTCCACTGCCCGTACACACAACACCAGACACCTCTCCTGCCGGTAAGAGCACAAAACCTTCTCATTTCATTATTCATCAGTCAGATAATCTTCCTGCATTCAATATCCCAGGGAAGAAAGACATTATCAATCACCTGCAGTCATCAGGCATTATCAATCACCTGCAGTCATCAGACATTATCAATCACCTGCCGTCATCAGACATTATCAATCACCTGCAGTCATCAGACATTATCAATCACCTGCAGTCATCAGGCATTATCAATCACCTGCAGTCATCAGACATTATTAATCCCCTGCAGTCATCAGACATTATCAATCACCTGCAGTCATCAGGCATTATCAATCACCTGCAGTCATCAGACATTATCAATCACCTGCCGTCATCAGACATTATCAATCACCTGCAGTCATCAGACATTATCAATCACCTGCAGTCATCAGGCATTATCAATCACCTGCAGTCATCAGGCATGATCAATCACATGTCGTTATCAGGCATTATCAATCACCTGTAGTCATCAGGCATTATCAATCACATCACTCCGTCTGTCTCTTTCTCATCCTTCATCTTTCTCGGCCTTGCTTTCTCTCTCTCTTCCACTATGTTTCTTGGCCTTGCTCTTTGGCTTTTGTGACTGCACTTGAAGAAACTTTCAAAGTTCTTGACAATTTCCGTATTGACTGACCTTCATGTCTTAAAGTAATGATGGACTGTCGTTTCTCTTTGCTTATTTGAGCTGTTCTTGCCAAAAATACTTGGTCTTTTACCAAATAGGGCTGTCTTCTGAATAACCCCCCTACCTTGTCACAACACAGCTGATTGGCTCAAAAGCATTAAGAAGGAAATAAATTCCACAAATTAACAAGTCACACCTGTTAATTGAAATGGATTCCAGGTGACTACCTCATGAAGCTAGTTGAGAGAATGCAATGAGTGTGCAAAGCTGTCATCAAGGTAAAGGCTGGCTACTTTGAAGAATGTCAAATATAAAATATATTTTGATTTGTTTAAAACTTTTTGGGTTACTACACAATTCCATATGTGTTATTTCATAGTTTTGATTTCTTCACTATTATTCTACAATGTACAAAATAGTAAAAATAAAGAAAAACCCTGAAATGAATAGGTGTGTCCAAACTTTTGACTGGTACTGTATGTGTGTGAGGTGGGGTGGGGGCGCAAGTAGTCAGACGATTGGGGGGCAAAGTCACGACCACCTTATTGTCTAATCAATTTAATGAACGGGGGAAGAGGGGAGGGATTGTTAGTCCCAATTAAAATTACAAGCTGGCAATTAGCAAACCCCTCAAATCCCCTAAAGACTGACAATTAGCAAACCCCTCAAATCCCCTAAAGACTCTGCTAATGTGGCTAATAGATCAGCTGAGATCTGTGTGTGACGTGTGTGTGTGTGTGTGTGTGTGTGTGTGTGTGTGTGTGTGTGTGTGTGTGTGTGTGTGTATATATGAGGTGAGTCTGAGTTCTGTGTGTCAGCATCTGCACCTTGCTAAGTCTCACCACACATGCACACACTAGCCTGCTAGTGATACAAACACCCAACAGTCTGGCTAGCCTAACCCCTAGTCTGTTAGTGAAACACCAAACAGTCTAGCTAGCCTAACCCCTAGTCTGTTAGTGAAACACCAATCAGTCTAGCTAGCCTAACCCCTAGTCTGTTAGTGAAACACCAATCAGTCTAGCTAGCCTAACCCCTAGTCTGTTAGTGAAACACCAAACAGTCTAGCTAGCCTAACCCCTAGTCTGTTAGTGAAACACCAATCAGTCTAGCTAGCCTAACCCCTAGTCTGTTAGTGAAACACCAATCAGTCTAGCTAGCCTAACCCCTAGTCTGTTAGTGAAACACCAATCAGTCTAGCTAGCCTAACCCCTAGTCTGTTAGTGAAACACCAATCAGTCTAGCTAGCCTAACCCCTAGTCTGTTAGTGAAACACCAATCAGTCTAGCTAGCCTAACCCCTAGTCTGTTAGTGAAACACCAAACAGTCTAGCTAGCCTAACCCCTAGTCTGTTAGTGAAACACCAATCAGTCTAGCTAGCCTAACCCCTAGTCTGTTAGTGAAACACCAAACAGTCTAGCTAGCCTAACCCCTAGTCTGTTAGTGAAACACCAATCAGTCTAGCTAGCCTAACCCCTAGTCTGTTAGTGAAACACCAAACAGTCTAGCTAGCCTAACCCCTAGTCTGTTAGTGAAACACCAATCAGTCTAGCTAGCCTAACCCCTAGTCTGTTAGTGAAACACCAATCAGTCTAGCTAGCCTAACCCCTAGTCTGTTAGTGAAACACCAATCAGTCTAGCTAGCCTAACCCCTAGTCTGTTAGTGAAACACCAAACAGTCTAGCTAGCCTAACCCCTAGTCTGTTAGTGAAACACCAATCAGTCTAGCTAGCCTAACCCCTAGTCTGTTAGTGAAACACCAATCAGTCTAGCTAGCCTAACCCCTAGTCTGTTAGTGAAACACCCAACAGTCTAGCTAGCCTAACCCCTAGTCTGTTAGTGAAACACCAATCAGTCTAGCTAGCCTAACCCCTAGTCTGTTAGTGAAACACCCAACAGTCTAGCTAGCCTAACCCCTAGTCTGTTAGTGAAACACCCAACAGTCTAGCTAGCCTAACCCCTAGTCTGTTAGTGAAACACCCAACAGTCTAGCTAGCCTAACCCCTAGTCTGTTAGTGAAACACCAATCAGTCTAGCTAGCCTAACCCCTAGTCTGTTAGTGAAACACCAATCAGTCTAGCTAGCCTAACCCCTAGTCTGTTAGTGAAACACCAATCAGTCTAGCTAGCCTAACCCCTAGTCTGTTAGTGAAACACCAAACAGTCTAGCTAGCCTAACCCCTAGTCTGTTAGTGAAACACCAATCAGTCTAGCTAGCCTAACCCCTAGTCTGTTAGTGAAACACCAATCAGTCTAGCTAGCCTAACCCCTAGTCTGTTAGTGAAACACCAATCAGTCTAGCTAGCCTAACCCCTAGTCTGTTAGTGAAACACCAATCAGTCTAGCTAGCCTAACCCCTAGTCTGTTAGTGAAACACCAATCAGTCTAGCTAGCCTAACCCCTAGTCTGTTAGTGAAACACCCAACAGTCTAGCTAGCCTAACCCCTAGTCTGTTAGTGAAACACCCAACAGTCTAGCGAACCGCGTCTTTCTTTTTCCCAACTCAGTTAAGCCAAAACCACGCCCTGTTATTCAGAGTGGTGTTCTACTACGCTCCCATTGGCTAGCTAGCGTTGTCTCACTCACAGGCGATCAGCACAGAGACCGTGACCTTCCAAGGTAAGGATGAAATGTGTCATTTAACAATTAGCTGCCTACCGCAATCCAGGCCTGTTGTTATCATGTTTGGTAACATTTGCCCATGTATTTATTTTCAGAGTTTCAATGAGTTGTAAAAATGTCTCAGAGAACTCTGCTGAATTCTCTCGACTGAAGGTCAGCTAAGTTAACCTAGGCTACTTAACGTTACTAGCTCAGTATTTGAAGTAGTTATATTATCATTAGTAGTCTATTATCAGGTAAAAGCATTTGCTTATTATTCATAATTTCTCAAATATTTATTAGCTAATCATTCAGTGGAATACACTATGCTACAGCCATTGAATCTGTCTTTGAGCGTTAAGGGATGTTAATGGCTAGCTCGGTCCACGACATTATGTTATTATATTTTTCAATCTGGAAATACAAGGGCTAATGGTATTAATCAGTGACTGAAATTTCACGCTACTTGATATTCACTTCCTGACTTGGAGACTTGGAGAGAGCTCAAAGCGTTGTAGAACGCCCCTCTGAATAACGGGCCGTGGTTTAGGCTTAACTGTGTTGGGGGAAAGAAAGAGGCAGCCTAACCACTAGTCTGTTAGTGAAACAAACGGGCCGTGGTTTAGGCTTAACTGTGTTGGGGGAAAGAAAGAGGCAGCCTAACCACTAGTCTGTTAGTGAAACAAACGGGCCGTGGTTTAGGCTTAACTGTGTTGGGGGAAAGAAAGAGGCAGCCTAACCACTAGTCTGTTAGTGAAACAAACGGGCCGTGGTTTAGGCTTAACTGTGTTGGGGGAAAGAAAGAGGCAGCCTAACCACTAGTCTGTTAGTGAAACAAACGGGCCGTGGTTTAGGCTTAACTGTGTTGGGGGAAAGAAAGAGGCAGCCTAACCACTAGTCTGTTAGTGAAACAAACGGGCCGTGGTTTAGGCTTAACTGTGTTGGGGGAAAGAAAGAGGCAGCCTAACCACTAGTCTGTTAGTGAAACAAACGGGCCGTGGTTTAGGCTTAACTGTGTTGGGGGAAAGAAAGAGGCAGCCTAACCACTAGTCTGTTAGTGAAACAAACGGGCCGTGGTTTAGGCTTAACTGTGTTGGGGGAAAGAAAGAGGCAGCCTAACCACTAGTCTGTTAGTGAAACAAACGGGCCGTGGTTTAGGCTTAACTGTGTTGGGGGAAAGAAAGAGGCAGCCTAACCACTAGTCTGTTAGTGAAACAAACGGGCCGTGGTTTAGGCTTAACTGTGTTGGGGGAAAGAAAGAGGCAGCCTAACCACTAGTCTGTTAGTGAAACAAATGGGCCGTGGTTTAGGCTTAACTGTGTTGGGGGAAAGAAAGAGGCAGCCTAACCACTAGTCTGTTAGTGAAACAAACGGGCCGTGGTTTAGGCTTAACTGTGTTGGGGGAAAGAAAGAGGCAGCCTAACCACTAGTCTGTTAGTGAAACAAACGGGCCGTGGTTTAGGCTTAACTGTGTTGGGGGAAAGAAAGAGGCAGCCTAACCACTAGTCTGTTAGTGAAACAAACGGGCCGTGGTTTAGGCTTAACTGTGTTGGGGGAAAGAAAGAGGCAGCCTAACCACTAGTCTGTTAGTGAAACAAATGGGCCGTGGTTTAGGCTTAACTGTGTTGGGGGAAAGAAAGAGGCAGCCTAACCACTAGTCTGTTAGTGAAACAAACGGGCCGTGGTTTAGGCTTAACTGTGTTGGGGGAAAGAAAGAGGCAGCCTAACCACTAGTCTGTTAGTGAAACAAACGGGCCGTGGTTTAGGCTTAACTGTGTTGGGGGAAAGAAAGAGGCAGCCTAACCACTAGTCTGTTAGTGAAACAAACGGGCCGTGGTTTAGGCTTAACTGTGTTGGGGGAAAGAAAGAGGCAGCCTAACCACTAGTCTGTTAGTGAAACAAACGGGCCGTGGTTTAGGCTTAACTGTGTTGGGGGAAAGAAAGAGGCAGCCTAACCACTAGTCTGTTAGTGAAACAAACGGGCCGTGGTTTAGGCTTAACTGTGTTGGGGGAAAGAAAGAGGCAGCCTAACCACTAGTCTGTTAGTGAAACAAACGGGCCGTGGTTTAGGCTTAACTGTGTTGGGGGAAAGAAAGAGGCAGCCTAACCACTAGTCTGTTAGTGAAACAAACGGGCCGTGGTTTAGGCTTAACTGTGTTGGGGGAAAGAAAGAGGCAGCCTAACCACTAGTCTGTTAGTGAAACAAACGGGCCGGGCGACTATAATCCAATTCCAATGATTTAAATGAGTGTGTGGAATTCCAAAATCCGAGCCTGTATAAGGCCTCTGTAGTTTGTCTGTGGGACTGTTTATATCTTGTCTTGTATATCCCTTACAAAAAAAAGACAGCAGTTGTAGAAGTGCAGTAACTGCAGTCGACTGTGGTATTTTGGAAGCAGTAATTGCAGAATAACTTCAGTGTACTGCAGTTAAACTGCACTCTGACTGCAATCTTTTTTTGGTAAGGGATCAGTCCAATCCTCCTGTAAATACTCTGACATTATGCTATGTATCTCTATTCACTACAAAGGAAAGGAACCTTTTAACCAACAGCAATGAGACACTAAACGCAGCACCAAACCTTGAGGTAAAGGAGCTCAAGTAGAAAACGACACAAAAACAACATCCTCAACGATGCACTTCGTATGTTGAGTTTGTGTCAACACTGTAAAACACGTTCAGTAGCGTTTCTCGCTCTCTTAGTCTTCTCTTTATTTCTGTGTGCAAAAACAACAACAAACTAGACTCTTTCAGAGGACGTGTGGCGCACGGCACGCACCAAGCTGCCCTTCCGTAGCCTCTCCCCGAGCAGCCCTCGCCCCGGCGAACGTGTGCCCAGATGAGATAACTCTGGCAGGCAGAGGGAAGCAAGAGGGAGGGCCTCCTCCTCTGGAAGAGAAGAAAATGAAAAAACCTGGATGCAGGCCAAGTCTTTCTTGTCTTTCTTTCTCACCGCTTCGAACTCACTCCCCCACTCCCTCCCTCTCTGTCTCGCCCCCTCCCTCCCTACCTCTCCACCCTCCCTCCCCCTTCCTCCCTACCTCTCCACCCTCCCTCCCCCTTCCTTCCTCCCTACCGCTCCCCCTCCCCCTTACCCCCATATCTCCCCTCTCCCCACCATCCCTCTTTCCCCCACCCTCCCTCCCCCTTACCCCACCCTCCCTCTCTCACTCCCCCTTACCCCCTCCCTCCCTCTCCCATGTAGCAGACCTAATGAATTGAGTGACTAAAGAAAATGAGGAGAGCTAAACAAGCAGGAAGACAAACAGACAGAAAGAGAAGAACAAGTGTGACTGAACACAGAACAGAAACACACGAACAGAAACACACACACAGAAACATACACACACACACACACACACACACACAGAAACACACACAGAAACACACACGTTGGCGAGAATTAGCATCGCAGAAAGACGCACGCTTACTTTCTTCATCAAAACCTTGGCAGACGATCAGAGGAGAGGAGGCTATTGTCAGAACCCGCATTCAATCACACACACACATACACCTCTCCACACACACACACACACACACACATACGCCTCTCCACACACACACACACACACACACCCTCTCTCTCCTCTCCCTCAGTTGAGCCGCATCGTCTTCTTGTGTCAGTGTCACGTTTTCCTTCAAACATACACACTTCCCTACACACACACACACTCACACATTTCCCCCCACATACAACCCCCCCTACACCCACCCACCCACATGGTTTTCTTATGACAGTGTCACATCGCACCTTCTTCCAAAGTCACAAGAATTAAGAGACGTGCTCCTCTCCTCCTCCGCAGGAACGTTTTGATTGGCAAACTTAATCTGAGGGCCCCAGGGGACACAGCCACTGTAAACGATTTATCGGAAAAATGCATCCCAGAATGCACCTGTGGGGGGCCCATGGCCCAGGGGCGATTATTGAATAACCTCTACGAGCTATGACTCCTCCTGCTTGCCCTCGCCAACCGACCGACCCACAAATTAACTTCCCTCAACGCTAACAGTACGGATGCAGGGGTAGCAAACACTCTGTGTGTGTGTGTGTGTGAGAGAGAGAGAGAGACAGTATGGATGTATCAGGATAGTGTGTATGAGAGAGAGAGACAGTATGGATGTATCAGGACAGTGTGTATGAGAGAGAGACAGTATGGATGTATCAGGACAGTGTGTATGAGAGAGAGACAGTATGGATGTATCAGGACAGTGTGTATGAGAGAGAGACAGTATGGATGTATCAGGACAGTGTGTATGAGAGAGAGACAGTATGGATGTATCAGGACAGTGTGTATGAGAGAGAGACAGTATGGATGTATCAGGACAGTGTGTATGAGAGAGAGACAGTATGGATGTATCAGGACAGTGTGTATGAGAGAGAGACAGTATGGATGTATCAGGACAGTGTGTATGAGAGAGAGACAGTATGGATGTATCAGGACAGTGTGTATGAGAGAGAGAGACAGTATGGATGTATCAGGACAGTGTGTATGAGAGAGAGAGACAGTATGGATGTATCAGGACAGTGTGTATGAGAGAGAGAGACAGTATGGATGTATCAGGACAGTGTGTATGAGAGAGAGACAGTATGGATGTATCAGGACAGTGTGTATGAGAGAGAGACAGTATGGATGTATCAGGACAGTGTGTATGAGAGAGAGACAGTATGGATGTATCAGGACAGTGTGTATGAGAGAGAGACAGTATGGATGTATCAGGACAGTGTGTATGAGAGAGAGACAGTATGGATGTATCAGGACAGTGTGTATGAGAGAGAGACAGTATGGATGTATCAGGACAGTGTGTATGAGAGAGAGACAGTATGGATGTATCAGGACAGTGTGTATGAGAGAGAGACAGTATGGATGTATCAGGACAGTGTGTATGAGAGAGAGACAGTATGGATGTATCAGGACAGTGTGTATGAGAGAGAGACAGTATGGATGTATCAGGACAGTGTGTATGAGAGAGAGAGACAGTATGGATGTATCAGGACAGTGTGTATGAGAGAGAGAGACAGTATGGATGTATCAGGACAGTGTGTATGAGAGAGAGACAGTATGGATGTATCAGGACAGTGTGTATGAGAGAGAGACAGTATGGATGTATCAGGACAGTGTGTATGAGAGAGAGACAGTATGGATATATCAGGACAGGGGTTGATGTGGTTGATGTGCTCCTCTCCTAAAGTGATAGTAGGTATGCAGGGTTTTGTTCCAGCACTACACAAACCCTTAACAAATGATAGGCTACCCTACCACCTGGCGACAGAGGTTTGAGTCCCGTCTAGACCTCTTCTGTCTCTGCCCTTACATTCAGTCTCCCTCAGTGTTTTCCAGCTGTACTGTCTAAAATGCAATATAAAACAGGAAAGGGGATGGGAGTCCTGATCTCCTATAATACAACTAAACAATATGGATGTTAGGGCAGGGGTGGCCAACCAACCCTCCTTCTGGGGAGGTAGGTTTACAGGGAGGGCAGGGTTTTGTTTCAGCCCCACACTGTTACATTCTATTAATCAGCTGCTCCTCAGGACCTTGATTGGCTGAGGGTGTGTTTGTGTAAGGCTGGAGCAATAGCCTGCCTACAGATATGGACTAGATATGGACTAGATATGGCCATCCTTGTGTTAAGAGTGTGTGTGTATGAGAGAGAGAGAGACAGAGAGACAGAGAGAGAGACAGAAAGAGAGAGACAGAGAGAGACAGAGACAGAAAGAGAGAGACAGAGAGAGAGCGAGACAGAGCGAGAGAGACAGAGCGAGAGAGACAGAGCGAGAGAGACAGACAGACAGAGACAGAATGAGAGAGACAGAGAGAGAGAGAGAGACAGCAAGAGAGACAGAGAGAGAGAGAGACAGCGAGAGAGACAGAGAGAGAGCGAGAGAGACAGAGAGCGAGCGAGAGAGACAGAGCGAGAGAGAGCGAGACAGAGGGAGAGAGACAGACAGATAGAGAGACATGGTACTGTCCACTCCACCCACCCAGTCTGAATCTCAGTGCGGCCAGTGGTCCTCCATGGAAGGCCAGCATCAGTGTATCAGCTCCCTCCAGCCCCGTCCCCCCAGCCCACTGCAGCCCCTCCAGCCCCCCAGGACAGCGCAGATGCTGGGCAAGCCTCAGAGTGGTGGTGGCTGGGGATGGGTCCTCTCCCACTAGGGTCAACCCTAGACGAGCAAAATCACTACAAATTATTCATCAATCAAATTAACATTTATTTACATTGTTATTTCATACACAACATGTCTAAACAACAAAACATGACAGACAACAAAGTCCTATTAGAAAATAGCGAGTATTTTATGATGTATAATAAAGGTATATTGTAAGATAATGAAGCTGCAGCATGGTATAATGGGTCTGCCTGACTATTACAGAATGACCATTCAGGTGTGGGTCATACACACCCCACTCTGAGGAAGCTGCCTGCTGAGATGGACCACACTATGTGGTCTACTAAGACATGTTAAAACAAAGCTTCTATTCAAACTTCTATTCAAGTGAATGTTGTGGTCGAGCAGTCCGTCCATTCGCCTGCAGCACAGATGTATACCGCTGTCGGCATTGGTTGGAATCCGGCCCAATGAGAGAGACACACTCTCTACTCATCTTTCCTCATTGTCTCTCCTCTGTTCAATAAAACATACAAAATGCTCAAAAATATATTTAAAAAGGGGTGAAAAGTGAGTGCTGGCCTTTCAGAAATAAAAGTTGTTTATACCTAGGGGAGCCAAGCCAAGATCCAGAGCCATCAGTTCACCCTGGCCCCCCCCCACCACCAACACCCCCCCTGCAGGGTGCCAGGCCACCAGGACGGGCGGGATGGGGCAGGGGGCGAGCAGCGACACCCCTCTCCTCTCATCGTAGAGGACCAGAGAGGAGTCGCTGAGGCCCAGTAGCAGGGTGGTTGAGGAGGGGTGGCGGCAGCAGGAGACGGGGCGCGAGGAGAGGGGGATACGGGTCGCCGAGAGACGCTGGAGGCGGCCGTGGGCGCACTCGTACACGCAGGCGTCTGCCCAGGACGTCCCGGTGGTGGTGTGGGATCCTTGGGGTCCTTCAGGCAGCTCCACGGACAGAAGCTGGTACGGCTGCAGGAGACTGAAGCAGAGATCCAACAGGTCACCCTCAGTACACATGGAGCTGAGCACCTGGAGGGGAGAGAGAGACGGGTTAGACAGAGGTGGAGAAAGAGAGAGAGACACACAGACAGAGACAGACAGACAGACAGACAGAGCGAGAGAGACACAGACAGACAGACAGACAGACAGACAGACAGACAGACAGACAGACAGACAGACAGACAGACAGACAGACAGACAGACAGACAGACAGACAGACAGACAGACAGACAGAGCGAGAGAGAGAGACACAGACAGACAGACAGACAGACAGACAGACAGACAGACAGACAGACAGACAGACAGACAGACAGACAGACAGACAGACAGACAGACAGACAGACAGACAGACAGACAGACAGACAGAGACACTCAGACAGAGAGAGAGACACTCAGACAGAGAGAGAGACACTCAGACAGTGACAGAGAGGCAGACAGACAGACAGACAGACACAGAGAGAGAGACACAGACAGAGAGAGAGAGAGAGAGAGTGAGAACAGTAACAGCGTAGCTTCACTACACCCTCTAGAGATGGAGTGTCAATCAAGCAAGTCAATGATAAGTGCTCCATTCAACTCAAGGTCACAAATGTTTTCCTGGCACATTTCCTACCAGTCTACTTCACATATGCACTAAACAACAAACAATACCACTGCCTAGGTGCGTAAATTGCCCTAAGGGGACAAATAAAGCTGTATTGAATTGAACCCTACAAACGCCAGAAAGTCGGTAACCTACTGACACAGAACACTGCAACACAAACAACAGGGCTGTGGATGTCCTGTAGCTACAGTGACAGTCTGACTGTAATTCATTTAGCTAGTCTCCCTCCCTGCCTGACTTTGTCCCTCCGTCCCTGCCTGACTTTGTCCCTCCGTCCCTGCCTGACTTTGTCCCTCCCTCCCTATCGGTCAGTCTCCCTCCCTCCATATCGGTCAGTCTCCCTTCCTTCCTGTCTCCCTCCATCCCTATCAGTCAGACTCCCTTGCCTGCCTCCCTTCCTGTCTCCCTTCCTGTCTCCCTTCCTGTCTCCCTCCCTGCCTCTCTCCCTGTCTCCCTCCCTCCCTCCCTCCCTCCCTCCCTCCCTGTCTGTCTGTCTGTCTGTCTGTCTGTCTGTCTGTCTGTCTGTCTGTCTCCGTTCCTCCCTGTCTGTCTGTCTGTCTGTCTGTCTGTCTGTCTGTCTGTCTGTCTGTCTGTCTGTCTGTCTGTCTGTCTCCCTCTGTCCCTCCCTCCCTGCTTATCAGTCTCCCTCCCTATCTGCCTCCCTGCCTGCCTGGTGCAAAACAAAGCAAAGCCGGTAGTTTGGCAGGCTCTGCCAAGAAGGGACTTAGGCAGGTTTTACCCACCATGGGCTGAGTCACAAATGGTTCCCTATTCCCCTATTATAGTGCACTACTTTAGACTAGAGCCCTATTCCCCTATTATAGTGCACTACTTTAGACCAGATCCCTTTGGGATCCCCTATGGACCCTGGTCACAAGCAGGGCACTAAATAGGGAATAGGGTGCCATTTGGGAATACAACAGGAAGGAAACAGATGACTGTTTTAGGCTCATTTTTTTCTTCCCATAATCCCCTCGAGCCAGCTCCTGCTTGCACCCCGGGGGTGGGGGGGGGGGGGCTGACAGCACAGAAAGGGGGATGAGTGAGTGTGAGTGTGTGTGTGTGTGTGTGTGTGTGTGTGTGTGTGTGTGTGTGAGCTTAAGAGTGTGTGTGAGAGGCAGAGGTTAAGGGGAGGGTGGTGGGTTGGCATTTTGCCAGCCTCACACTGAGCCACACCTGCCCCAGCCACAGACCCCCGTTCTCTGGGTACTGCCCCGACTGCAGGGCTGGGCCTCACACTTCACAGACACACACGCTTCACAGACACACACACACACACACACACACACACACACACACACACACACACACACACACACACACACACACACACACACACACACACACACACACTCACACACACACACACACACGCTTCAGCTCCTCACACCTACACTCTATCACACACCTAGACTACACTTATCACCACACCTCTTAGTTATTACCCTGACTATCACACACCTAGACTACACTTATCACCACACCTCTTAGTTATTACCCTGACTATAACACACATAGACTACACTTATCACCACACCTCTTAGTTATTACCCTGACTATCACACACCTAGACTACACTTATCACCACACCTCTTAGTTATTACCCTGACTATAACACACCTAGACTACACTTATCACCACACCTCTTAGTTATTACCCTGACTATCACACACCTAGACTACACTTATCACCACACCTCTTAGTTATTACCCTGACTATCACACACCTAGACTACACTTATCACCACACCTCTTAGTTATTACCCTGACTATCAACCCTCTTCAAATCCCCCTGATCCCACTACAATAGGACTAGCTGGTAGCTACACCTCCCCTCCCACTCCTCAATAGGACTAGCTGGTAGCTACACTTCCCCTCCCACTCCTCAATAGGACTAGCTGGTAGCTACACCTCCCCTCCCCCTCCTCAACAGGACTAGCTGGTAGCTACACCTCCCCTCCCACTCCTCAATAGGACTAGCTGGTAGCTACACCTCCCCTCCCACTCCTCAATAGGACTAGCTGGTAACTACACCTCCCCTCCCACTCCTCAATAGGACTAGCTGGTAACTACACCTCCCCTCCCACTACTCAGTAGGACTAGCTGGTAGCTACACCTCCCCTCCCACTCCTCAATAGGACTAGATGGTAACTACACCTCCCCTCCCACTCCTCAATAGGACTAGCTGGTAACTACACCTCCCCTCCCACTCCTCAATAGGACTAGCTGGTAACTACACCTCCCCTCCCACTCCTCAATAGGACTAGCTGGTAACTACACCTCCCCTCCCACTACTCAGTAGGACTAGCTGGTAACTACACCTCCCCTCCCACTACTCAGTAGGACTAGCTGGTAACTACACCTCCCCTCCCACTCCTCAATAGGACTAGCTGGTAGCTACACCTCCCCTCCCACTCCTCAATAGGACTAGCTGGTAACTACACTTCCCCTCCCACTCCTCAATAGGACTAGCTGGTAGCTACACCTCCCCTCCCACTCCTCAATAGGACTAGCTGGTAGCTACACCTCCCCTCCCACTCCTCAATAGGACTAGCTGGTAACTACACTTCCCCTCCCACTCCTCAATAGGACTAGCTGGTAGCTACACCTCCCCTCCCACTCCTCAATAGGACTAGCTGGTAGCTACACTTCCCTCCCACTCCTCAATAGGACTAGCTGGTAACTACACCTCCCCTCCCACTACTCAGTAGGACTAGCTGGTAACTACACCTCCCCTCCCACTACTCAGTAGGACTAGCTGGTAACTACACCTCCCCTCCCACTCCTCAATAGGACTAGCTGGTAGCTACACCTCCCCTCCCACTCCTCAATAGGACTAGCTGGTAACTACACTTCCCCTCCCACTCCTCAATAGGACTAGCTGGTAGCTACACCTCCCCTCCCACTCCTCAATAGAACTAGCTGGTAGCTACACCTCCCCTCCCACTCCTCAATAGGACTAGCTGGTAACTACACTTCCCCTCCCACTCCTCAATAGGACTAGCTGGTAGCTACACCTCCCCTCCCACTCCTCAATAGGACTAGCTGGTAGCTACACTTCCCTCCCACTCCTCAATAGGACTAGCTGGTAACTACACTTCCCCTCCCACTCCTCAATAGGACTAGCTGGTAACTACACCTCCCCTCCCACTCCTCAATAGGACTAGCTGGTAGCTACCCTCCACACACACTGCTGGCCCGATAAACCCCATTTCACCGCCTCACCCCTGCCCCTTCCCAGACAGCCACACACTGCTGGCCCGATAAACCCCATTTCACCACCTCGCGCCCCTGCCCCTTCCCAGACAGCCACACACTGCTGGCCCGATAAACCCCATTTCACCACCTCGCGCCCCTGCCCCTTCCCAGACAGCCACACACTGTGCCAATATGGAGTGCTGGCAACACCAGGTACAGGGACATAGGACGTGAACCAACCCTCTAGCCGTGACTTTACACCCTTACACAGAGGGATAGGAGTAGGGGTAGGGATAGTGATATGGGTAGGAATAGGGATAGTAGGGGAAGGAGTAGGGATAAGGATAGGATTAGGAATAGGAATAGGTGTAGGGATAGGAATAGGGGTATGGATAGGAGTAGGGGTAGGGAGTAGAGGTAGGAGTAGGGATAGGAATAGGAGTAGGTATCGGCGTAGGGGTAGGAGTAGGGCTAGGGATAGGAGTAGGGGTAGGAGTAGAGATAGGAGTAAGGACATGAGTAGGGGTAGGAGTAGAGATAAGGATAGGATAAGGAATCGGTGTAGGGATAGGAATAGGGGTATGGATAGGAGTAGGGGTAGGGAGTAGAGGTAGGAGTAGGAGTAGGGTGTAGAGGAATGAGTAGGAGTAGGGATATGAGTAGGGGAAGGTGTAGGGGTAGGAGTAGGGATAAGATTAGGAGTAGAGATAGACAGGGATAGGTGTAGGGAGTAGAGGTAGGAGTAGGGGTAGGGATAGGAGTAGGAGTAGGGGTAGGGGTAGTGTTAGGAGTATGGGTAGGGATAGGAGTAGGGGTAGGAGTAGGGGTTGGGATAGGAGTAGGGGAAGGAGTAGAGGTAGGAGTAGGAGTAGAGATAGGAGTAGGGAGTAGAGGTAGGAATAGAGGTAGGAGTAGAGGTAGGGATAGGAGTAGAGGTAGGAGTAGGGGTAGGGGTAGAGTTAGGAGTAGGGAGTAGAGGTAGGAATAGAGGTAGGAGTAGGGGTAGCAGTTTTCCCTCTCCCTCATTTGTTGGTAGGGACACTGTCTCCTCCATAGTAAGTAGGTTAGGGACTACTCCTGTCTATTGGTTTCAGTGACTGGTCCAAACTATTCTTCTCCGTTGTTCTCCTCTCCTTCCCCGGCACATGGAAGATAACAGGGGCGGGGCCAGCTGAGAGCCTGGCCCCTTGTTCACAGCACCGGGCCTCACACAGACAATTACACAGCTCACAGAGCACAGAAAGACAGGGGTAGAGACAGAGTGAAGGAGGGATGGGGGAGGGAGGGGTGTGAGTGAAGGGAGTGAGGGGGGCAGGGAGAGGGGAGGATGGGGGTGAGTGAAGGGAGGGAGAGAGAGAGGGTGGAGGGGCGTTTTGGTGATGAGAATTAATAAGCTTGGGGGGGTGGAAGGTAGGTACGGTTAGACAAAGTCAATATGTACACAAACATGGGCGCACACACACACACACACACACACACACACACACACACACACACACACACACACACACACACACACACACACACACACACACACACACACACACACACACACACACACACACACACACACACACACAAGTTGTAAGACTATATAGCAGTGTTTAGACCACAACCGTTGGTGTAACACAAATCTAAGAGGTCTTCTGAAAATCTGAAATCATAACACAAATTGTTACATTACAGCAAATACTAGGCCTGTAATCTAAGTAATTAATGAAAAGTTTTGATCTATATTTCTATATATAGGAAACCATGCTGCAGTCCTTTGAGTTTCATTATTTGTTTGGTGTCTAAATAAAGAAAAACAATATTTTTTTTCCACTTTGAGCAATCTGTTGTTATCTAGAGAGACCACCATGGAGGGAGGAATGGATGTTATCTAGAGAGACCACCATGGAGGGAGGAATGGATGTTATCTAGAGACCATGGAGGGAGGAATGGATGTTATCTAGAGACCATGGAGGGAGGAATGGATGTTATCTAGAGAGACCACCATGGAGGGAGGAATGGATGTTATCTAGAGAGACCATGGAGGGAGGAATGGATGTTATCTAGACACCATGGACGGAGGAATGGATGTTATCTAGACACCATGGAGGGAGGAATGGATGTTATCTAGAGACACCATGGAGGGAGGAATGGATGTTATCTAGACACCATGGAGGGAGGAATGGATGTTATCTAGAGAGACCATGGAGGGAGGAATGGATGTTATCTAGAGAGACCATGGAGGGAGGAATGGATGTTATCTAGAGAGACCATGGAGGGAGGAATGGATGTTATCTAGAGAGACTATGGAGGGAGGAATGGATGTTATCTAGAGACCATGGATGGAGGAATGGATGTTATCTAGAGAGACCATGGAGGGAGGAATGGATGTTATCTAGAGACCATGGAGGGAGGAATGGATGTTATCTAGAGACGCCATGGAGGGAGGAATGGATGTTATCTAGAGAGACCATGGAGGGAGGAATGGATGTTATCTAGAGACACCATGGAGGGAGGAATGGATGTTATCTAGAGACACCATGGAGGGAGGAATGGATGTTATCTAGAGAGACCATGGAGGGAGGAATGGATGTTATCTAGAGAGACCATGGAGGGAGGAATGGATGTTATCTAGACACCATGGAGGGAGGAATGGATGTTATCTAGAGAGACCATGGAGGGAGGAATGGATGTTATCTAGAGACACCATGGAGGTAAGAATGGATGTTATCTAGACACCATGGAGGGAGGAATGGATGTTATCTAGAGACACCATGGAGGGAAGAATGGATGTTATCTAGAGACCATGGAGGGAGGAATGGATGTTATCTAGAGATACCATGGAGGGAGGAATGGATGTTATCTAGAGAGACCATGGAGGGAGGAATGGATGTTATCTAGAGAGACCATGGAGGGAGGAATGGATGTTATCTAGAGAGACCATGGAGGGAGGAATGGATGTTATCTAGAGACCATGGAGGGAGGAATGATGTTATCTAGACACCATGGAGGTAAGAATGGATGTTATCTAGAGACACCATGGAGGGAGGAATGGATGTTATCTAGAGAGACCATGGAGGGAGGAATGGATGTTATCTAGAGAGACCATGGAGGGAGGAATGGATGTTATCTAGAGAGACTATGGAGGGAGGAATGGATGTTATCTAGAGACCATGGATGGAGGAATGGATGTTATCTAGAGAGACCATGGAGGGAGGAATGGATGTTATCTAGAGACCATGGAGGGAGGAATGGATGTTATCTAGAGACACCATGGAGGGAGGAATGGATGTTATCTAGAGAGACCATGGAGGGAGGAATGGATGTTATCTAGAGAGACCATGGAGGGAGGAATGGATGTTATCTAGAGAGACCATGGAGGGAGGAATGGATGTTATCTAGAGACACCATGGAGGGAGGAATGGATGTTATCTAGAGAGACCATGGAGGGAGGAATGGATGTTATCTAGAGACACCATGGAGGGAGGAATGGATGTTATCTAGAGACACCATGGAGGGAGGAATGGATGTTATCTAGAGAGACCATGGAGGGAGGAATGGATGTTATCTAGAGAGACCATGGAGGGAGGAATGGATGTTATCTAGAGAGACCATGGAGGGAGGAATGGATGTTATCTAGAGACCATGCATGGAGGAATGGATGTTATCTAGAGAGACCATGGAGGGAGGAATGGATGTTATCTAGAGACCATGGAGGGAGGAATGGATGTTATCTAGAGACGCCATGGAGGGAGGAATGGATGTTATCTAGAGAGACCATGGAGGGAGGAATGGATGTTATCTAGAGAGACCATGGAGGGAGGAATGGATGTTATCTAGAGACACCATGGAGGGAGGAATGGATGTTATCTAGAGAGACCATGGAGGGAGGAATGGATGTTATCTAGAGACACCATGGAGGGAGGAATGGATGTTATCTAGAGAGACCATGGAGGGAGGAATGGATGTTATCTAGAGACACCATGGAGGGAGGAATGGATGTTATCTAGAGACACCATGGAGGGAGGAATGGATGTTATCTAGAGAGACCATGGAGGGAGGAATGGATGTTATCTAGAGAGACCATGGAGGGAGGAATGGATGTTATCTAGACACCATGGAGGGAGGAATGGATGTTATCTAGAGAGACCATGGAGGGAGGAATGGATGTTATCTAGAGACACCATGGAGGTAAGAATGGATGTTATCTAGACACCATGGAGGGAGGAATGGATGTTATCTAGAGACACCATGGAGGTAAGAATGGATGTTATCTAGAGACCATGGAGGGAGGAATGGATGTTATCTAGAGACACCATGGAGGGAGGAATGGATGTTATCTAGAGAGACCATGGAGGGAGGAATGGATGTTATCTAGAGAGACCATGGAGGGAGGAATGGATGTTGTCTAGAGAGACCATGGAGGGAGGAATGGATGTTATCTAGAGACCATGGAGGGAGGAATGATGTTATCTAGACACCATGGAGGTAAGAATGGATGTTATCTAGAGAGACCATGTAGGGAGGAATGGATGTTATCTAGAGACACCATGGAGGTAAGAATGGATGTTATCTAGACACCATGGAGGGAGGAATGGATGTTATCTAGAGACACCATGGAGGTAAGAATGGATGTTATCTAGAGACCATGGAGGGAGGAATGGATGTTATCTAGAGACCATGGAGGGAGGAATGGATGTTATCTAGAGACACCATGGAGGGAGGAATGGATGTTATCTAGAGACCATGGAGGGAGGAATGGATGTTATCTAGAGACACCATGGAGGGAGGAATGGATGTTCATGGCTGGAATAATTCATTCATAATTTGGGTGGAATCACACAATTAGATCAAACAGAGGAGAAACTGTGTTAAAGACATAACTGGACAACAACACACAGAGAGAACCCCCCCCCCCCCAAACACACACACACACAGACCCCCATACACAGACCCCCCACAAACACAGAAACCCCCAACCAACACACACAGAACCCCCCCCCCCACACACACAGAACCCCCCCCACACACACAGAACCCCCCCACACACACAGAACCCCCCCCCCACACACACAGAACCCCCCCCACACACATAACCCCCCCACACACAGAAACCCCCCCACACACACAGAACCCCCCCAGACACACAGAATACCCCCCACACACACAGAACCCCCCCCCCACACACAGAACCCCCCCCCACACACATAATACCTCCCCCGACACACACAGAACCCCCCCACACATACAGAACCCCCCACACACACAGAATACCTCCCCCGACACACACAGAACCCCCCCAACCCACACACACAGAATACCTCCCCCGACACACACAGAACCCCCCCCCCCCCCCCCACACACAGAATACCTCCCCGACACACACAGAACCCCCCACACACACAGAACCCCCCCACACACAGAACCCCCCCCACACACACAGAATACCCCCCACACACACAGAACCCCCCCCCACACACACAGAACCCCCCCCACACACACAGAACCCCCCCCACACACACAGAATACCCCCCCACACACACAGAACCCCCCCCCACACACAGAACCCCCCCACACACAGAACCCCCCCACACACACAGAATACCCCCCCCACACACAGAACCCCCCCACACACACACAGAACCCCCTCCCCACACAGAATACCTCCCCCGACACTGAACACAAAACAGACTTGAAATAAAAACATCTGCTTCCCTTCCTTTTTTCACTGAAATTCCAGGAATCATAAAATGTTTTAACTAAATGTTAAATCCTAAATCATATTTCTCATGTTGTATAGAACTAAGACCACATAGGAAACAGGAACCAGGCTTTTGAATGTCTGGAGCGAGTGTTAAATGGGCTTAGCATGGCAGATAGCTGGCTCAACAAAAGGAACATATATATGAGCTTGAAGTGATTGAAGTCCCTGGCTCTCTTCTCCTTCGTCTTCTCAGATGAGCTCTGAGTGTTTGATTCTCTCCACACCTCTTAAATAAACTGCTTGCTTAATTTCACACCGCGCCATCAAACACACGCTGGTA